>NC_057776.1:9892873-9971676 GCF_014825855.1 Bombus pyrosoma
TCGTACTTCCTTCCTCTACGGCTACTGTTTGTGGCGAATAATCGCGTCCGAAACGAGTCCGCCCTCGCGGAAGCGAGGATAGCGATGCTGGTACCCATCTTTCGTTTTGATGCCGGTTAACTGTCTTCGAGTTCGAACGATATGGACACGTCCCCGCGGGATGTCTGACAGAACGAATTTAGAAAAGCTGAGCAGTTATGAGAATTGTGCGATCTCGAGTTCGAGGATACTTATACAAAATATGGCACGTAATCACTTTCGCAAAGGAAATTTTTATCTCGTAGACGATGCACGTTCTGGATGTGCGTTTCAGATAGTCGAAAATAGATGGAGCAAGAATTCGATTTTCAAATCCAATCTCGAGCCAAGTGAAAAGGGCTCGACGCTAAAGCGATACGTACATGTTGGATGACTTAGTGGGAAAATTCTATTCCGCGTATTTAGTTCGAATAACAATAATCCATAACGAATTGATTACAATGCACGTATCGATTATAACGACAATGCAACTGGTCTTTATACAAAGATAGAAGCCATTTGCTGGACGTTAAAGAAAATAATGGAGTGGCAGAGGCCGGACAATTATGTTATTGGAACGATTCCCTTGTGAACATTGACGATCTACTTCCTTCGCTCTAATTTGCCACCGTTTAGAGAAAATGAAAATAATGATAAAGCAGCATGGACAAAACGGTTTGCAGATGCTTTTAGTTTCGTTGTTGGAGGACCTTAATGTCTCGTTCAGAGGATTTCAATTGTTTTCAATTGCGTTCAATGATGATCTGTGTAACGCTTTAAATTTGGATCGATCGAGATCACAGAGCGTGGCTACGACAAACGAATATCATCGCAACTGTGCGATCAAATTTCGTACCAAGATTCCGGAAGATTTAGAATAAAAGTTGAACACGAGGTACGACTTCAATTTCCTATTTGCCCGGTAATACGCGCGGTCAACGATTTCACAGTTATCAAGATTATCTTATCAGAGCATGCTTTTTACTACGCTTCGTGTCGTTACACGTGACATTCTTGGGACCTTTCTATGTCACGTTCCAAGCGTCGCAACGATTCACGGTAAAAATCGTGATTATTCCGATAAATAACATACACGGAACTACTCCAGCTCTTATTACAAAAAATTGATTAATTATTGCGTAAGAGAATATTGCAAGTTAAACGTCGAGTGAAATATCAGAAACGTTACTCTACATATTGTGCTGGCAACCAAGTGATTGCGGATTTTGTCATTAGGTGGTATTGACAAAATCCGCAATCACTTAGTTGTCAACCCAATAGATCAATTATATGCGATACCTATGCTCTTATGAGAATATCAATTTTTCATTTTTGCGATCTTCGTAAGCATTTCTCACCTAAAAGCCAAAGAAAGAATATATCCGCGAACCACATACGTATGGCTGCCGATTCAATGTTAATCGACGTCTACTAATTAGCTTGATGCAAACGTTATTCCACTGATCTTCCACTCGATTTTTTTATATTATTTCCTCTAGTCTCTAGTAGAGATTTGCTTCAATTCTGGGTAAACTTTGCACGTAATTCTCAGCGAATTACTTGGTGGGAAATACAGAAATTGCGCAAACGATCGGCAATGACCAGACGATATAGAGATCGCGAGTCATCAACGATTTCACGCGTCGTCTCGATGATTTATCGAGACCACGTAATTGTTTAAACAGTCTGGCGCTAATTTCTGTTTCGTACGGTCGTTGTATATACGAACGATGATAATTGCAGTGTTTACAGAAGCGCGTGTAAAATCAAAACGACGAGCGGTGCGAGTAATTATTTCCTCCGTGTAATTTCCGTAGCGATCATCGGCTAGGCACGATTCTTCCTCCGAAATGTCAAATTATTTCCGAGCGTTCCTCCACGAGACAAAACTCGCCAACGATCTAGAAAATCTCCACGACATCAGAGATTTTATTTCTTAAGAATTTATGAATTCGAACAACGATCCGACTGATCTGTCTCATCGACGATAATTTGTATCTTTCCTCCTTCTTCTTTCGTTTTTTCTAGCTTGGTAACTATAGGAGATAACGGTGCACGTGATATAAAGCTTATCTACTCGTCTCTTATCTATTAATGCAGCCTCGTAGTAACGATCGTACTTGGAATTCGTGCAATTTCAACTTCTCCGTGGAATATCATAGATATACGGACGATTGAAAACGTTTCCTGAAAGTAGTCGTAATTAAACGTCGATTCTTGGCTAAGTAAATTACAGTTATTAGACACGAGACGACGCTTCTGCAACGAGACGATGGGGTTGGAAAACGCAGCCTGTTCGATGAGAAAAGTGCGCTACCGCTCCGTGAATATTTCCTGTTGAAATTACCGTTGCTTCGAATATTTCTCGAGTCTCCGGCTTTAACGCTACCATTTCCCTCGCTTCTTCTTCGCGTTCATATTCGTATCTTCCTCTCGAATTATCAAATTTCTTGATAACGAAGACCGTAGGGTACACAAAAGATTGTCTGAAAATCATCCGCGATAGAATCGAAGAAATTTTAGTAATCGAAGAGAGAAGGAGTTCTCCAAGGAACAGAGTTGTAGGAATAAAAGTTGGTAATTAGAGCAATGTAAGCGGCGAAAATTACCTCCTACCGAGTCGCCTAGGAATACTTCGTACAAGTTGGGAACAGAGGATACAGACCCAGATCGAGGAAGAACTTTCCTTTGAATAGTACTCTAAGTAAAGGGAAACTCTCGAAGACCAGGAACGAAACGGAAATGTAATTTGGAACTTGGCAAGGCTGTCCGAACATCGTCGAATGAATCTGCTTATAAAAATCGACATAACAATTTTTCTATCTACTTCACATTGAATACTTTATGTATATATTTTTCTTTGTCATACTCTTTGCATTCCTGCGTTCATAAATTTCCCATAAATGCATAAAAATTCGTCGTCTAATCAAGGTATACGTGTCTCGCTTCGTTGATAAAGCACCGCGTTTAATTACACGCGATGTTATCTATCCTAATGAAAGCGACGTAGTGTTTCTAAACGGATATCTATAAACCGACCTTAATCCAGGTCTCGTTCCATCGATATCGTTTTATAGTTGAGTACAAACTTTCAAGTTCTTGCAGAGTCGCTTAAAAGCTGCGCAAGAAGCTTTCCGGCCGTTTAATATCGCGGCTGCATAAAAAGGAAATCACGCCTGTAGATTATAAATCGCTTACGAACACGTTCAACCTGTTCCCGGTATTTTCTTTATCCGAAACGGCGAACCTAGGTGGGACGATATTAACGTTAAAAGCTCGTTGCAAATGAAGCTCGATGGCGGGTGCGAGCAGCTGGCAAAGTACGACGAGCTGTCGATAGTTATCTTCTACGGAATTGCAACGAAACTTTTCCGCGCTCTGAGACAATGAGAAAACTTTGGCGAATCGACTTCCTCCCTTCCCTTCACCCTTTCTCTTTTCCTCTTTTCCTTTGTCTTTCTTTTTTTCCTTTTTTTTCTTCTTTTAGAGGAGAAATGGCTGCAACCGGTCGCGACGTAGACCAAGCTTCGGATATTTGAAATTTCCGTGGAGAAGTTTTGCGCGCATGAATTACCAAGCTGAACCGACGGATGCTGATCGCTCGTTATCATGCATGCAACGCGCGTTGAATTTTAACGGGAGCACACGCCGAGCTGCGAACCGGCCGAACGCGCTTCCGGACGAGAATCCGACGAAAAAGTTTAATTAAGTCGCGAGTAAGGTGTTTTGTTTGTTTCACGAGCAACTTGAGTTGTCGGTAGCGATGATTTAGATTTCAAACTTTGGAGCAACGCCTCTTCGTCTCTTCGTGTTCTATCATAACCGAGTAACTTTTCCATTTAGAAATTATTGGGTTTGTTTAAGGAAGAGATCATCGTGCCCAAGGAATTGGCAATTCCAGTAACGTTAACAAATAAACAAAGGCAATTATGGTTAGCGTTTTACTCGCTTTATAGATCGCCACTGTGAGTAGAAATGGGTGAGCGAGATTTAATTTGTTTGTAACGACGGCACGATACCGTTGTTTCGGCTAATTTATTTAATTGTATTTGCGATGAATACATTGGCAAAGCAATTGCGGTAAAAGCAATTATGAATCATCGTTTATGGCGTGGCAGATTACTCATTGGTCGATCGACTGATTGCATTTCAAGTTCCTGAATATTTCCGAGCGTTGGATGTTTGTTAAAGATTCATTTGACTGATACCATACGTCAACGAAGAATGTACATTGAATTGACCTGCGTGCACCAGATCTGGCCTAGTAGAATTTTCAAAAGCGAGGCCTAATGGCATTAGGTCAGGTCAGGTCGTCCGTAAGGACACGGCTATATTTCCGATATCTATGTACCGACTAAGACCAAACTAAAAATGGCAAGAGTCTTCGATATTAGGAAGAATATAAAAGAAAGCCCTCGAATAATCTAATCGTTCACTAACATCGATAATATATTGAATTCTGAAAAATTCTAGTTCCGAAAAAGCTAACAGATATCGTAATGGCGCGAAGGGCGAAGTGCGAAGGGTCAAGTGTATCAGCGAAGCAAACATAGTCGAGAAGCAAGGATTGCTGATTGTTAAATAAATTATATTGTTGAAGATCGAGAGTATTTCTCGGGCACTTACATCTAACACCGCCTCAAATCATTTTAACAAACATCAAGATACTTTATCATCGAGTTACGCGACACGCCCTATAAATTACAAGGAAAACGTTTAATCGACGCAACGACAATCTCTATTCGCGCTTCTCCAGAACTCTAAACACCTGGCACAATGAGCGTACTTATTGTTCCGCCAAAAGCAATTATACCGTCTCGTAAGTTTCAACCTGGTAGGCCTCGCGCAAAGCAACTTCGAATCAAGTTCATTGCAAACGCGATTGCTAATGCCACGACCCAACGACGTTAGATTCGATTTATTTCCAGCGATTATACTTTTCAATGGAAACACGGTGACGTAACTGTCGTGATATATCGTAATACACGTCGTAATGTACGTCGCTGTTTCTATCTAGAATTTCACGGTCAGATTGAGACACGTTGGTATATATGTACATTCATTTGTCTAATAACAAGCGTATGCATCATTCAAGCCGAAACAAACAGCGACAAGTATTTCCGACACAATCTCGTCGATAAAGATCAGTCTGTAAATAGTCAAACTCCTCTTTCACCTGTTAATCCTTCGCGCGACAAGGAAAAAAGTTGTCCGTATCTAGGCGTGTACCCGGTATATCTTCATTCACGTTTTCCATTCAAAGTTTCCGATTATCAGGCGTTTCGTTTTACGAGGCAACGCGACTCTCGTCGAACCTTTTCCACGAACGAAAGCAACGATTTCCTTCAACGTTCCCCTCGACGTACATAGGAAACTTTTACGAGCGAAGCTACACGCTTTACGATGACGCGCCGAATTATCGCGTTTTTCTCCTTCAGTGTGTCCATTTCCTACCCTCTCCCCTCGTTTCGTTATTCTTGGAGAAATACTTTATTCGCGATAAAATTGCATCGAGAGTTTTCCAAGGGACGATCCTCAGTTTTTTACGATCGGCCACGTTTACGACGAAAAGAATCGCGTGACGCTAGTCATCGCCGTGTTGTTTCGACGCGACGAATTTCTATCTTTCGCGATCAGTGTAAAATTCTATCGCCAGAATTCTGTTGCACGACCAAAAGCACGAACCATCCGCGCTCCGCTGCCACTTTTTCTCTTTTCTGTCCCCTTTTTTCTTTCGTCCTTTTCTCTTTCACCAAGAGAGGGAGGAGGTTAGAGAGCTTTTAAAATACGGGAGCAGAAAAAAATCGAGAAGCAGCAGACGTGGAAGAGAGGAAAAATTTGCATCCCCTGTATTTCGAGAGGTAAAACATTTTTTACGGGGCAAGTTCGTTCGGTTCGGAGCTTGTCGACAGCTTGAAACGTTGGAAACTACTGCACACGGCGAGCTGGCTATTCAGGGCTCGATACGGTGTCGACGACTATGAGTCTACGAGGAAGAGGATCAGGGTAAAAAGCTGGACGACAAATTTCGAACGACCGCGTTCAACCGGCCCGGATAATTCGAATTACGGGGGTACTTGCACTTTCCACTGGACGGTGTCGTAAAACGTTTGCAAAATCGCGATAAAGATCATGCGGGACATTTTCCTCGGCAGTTTACTGAATTTTAACGTACCACTTTTGCCACGTAATTTTCTTCCTCTTTACCTCGCTTCTAATAGTTTAATTATAGGTCGTGTTAATCCCCAAACCTTTGACTCTAACGAAGATAACAAAGTGCTTGAGAAATTGCCAATTTACTAAATTATCGCGCAGATACATCGAGCGGTAACTTTTATGTATTTAGCACAAAGAGACCCACACATCGCGTAACCAGACCGCATTCTACGGAAATTGATAAAGTCTTCTACACGCGTTACAACGAGAGAAACAGGGCATGTACCTCAAAAACCGTTCCCAAAGCGTCGAGCGCAAGAAAGCGTCAAATAGGTCAGGCTTCGTTATCTTTCTCTCGTTCGTGGCCCCAATTCCTCAGCCACCGCTGGTACGCGGAATATCGAATCGACACGACGCGATACGCCACATCAACTGCAAGAAGCTATCGCCATAAAGAAGAAGAAAAAAAAGAGGAATAAAACAAAATACAAAAAAAAAGAAACAAAGAAGAAAACAGAAAAAGAAGAAAAGAAGAGATAGAAAAGAAAGTTGCCGCATTTGTGCCCTCGATGAATTGTGCGTTGCTGGTGATTTAAAAATGATGATTTTCCTTGATGTGTATCTAGGCCGGCTTTTTCGTAAGCGGGTATTTCCGGATCGCAGCAGTTAACCGGTGATTTTGAATGAATCGCGATGAGTAATTCCTGTCTCTGGGCGTACGATGAACCGGTGTACGTCACCCGATACAACAATGTCAGCAATACGTCGAAGAGGAAACGGCGAAGCTATACGAGGAGAGAAAGAGCGAGAGAAAGAGCGAGAGCGAGGGTGAGCGGGGTGGACGAAAAAGGGAGAGAGAGATGGAAAGCAACGACTTCCGCCGATCGATTTCTGCGCTCTCGCGGTTAACTCCAGCGGGCTCCTTTATGCCACGCCTTCCCAGTTCGATATTTCGCTTCGTTATCGAACCGTTGAATCCAACCGATCGAAATCTATTCCCGATCCTTATAGCCGCAGCTCTTCGTTCGCTACTTGATCGGTTCCGTGACTCGATTAATCGATACGAAATTGATATCCTGAACGCTATTACGGAACGATCGTGTTTGGTGACATGCGAGTTTTCGAGCTTTCGAATTAATTGGTTGCGGTTTCGTGAACTTTGACAGTTTTAAGGTAGCGATAAACCGTCTCGTGATATCCGCGTGTCTAGGGCAGCGTGATTCGTTCGTGGTTCGTGCGGTGACGTTTGATCGTAACGATATTTTGGTAATTACACGAGGTAATAACGTTCGTGGTATTCCGTGAGATAAGTTCGCTCTTGAAAATCTTCAACTCCGTGGAGGAAAGAAGAAAACGGGAAAACTTGGTGCAGCGATAAAGCGCCGTAATACGACACGGACATCGTTGCTACGTTCGTACAATTAAATAGAAGCTTCGTGTTACAAGCACGAAGATATATTTTGCAGACATCGTAAAAGTATTGTAATTAGTCAAGAATTAGTTTGAGAAACGACAATTCTAAAATGAACAATTCATCGTACAATGGATTATACGGATATAATGTGTCTCGTTATTAGAACGCGATTGTTCGTCGCGTAGATCGATCCACCTTTTGTCTCCGCGGAAGGAAAACCCCAAAAGGGAAACGTACGCGACCGGAGGAGGTGCATCGATAAGCAGCAGGGCGCTTGATAAAAGTGTACGCTTGCAGCGAAACGAAATTACGAGGACAGAATGGTGGCGGGAGGGGTAGGAAAACTTGCCGCGACGCTATTATCCGCGTTACAAAGTTAAACCGCAGCCACCGTCTGTTACAAAGATTCGAAACGTCGATGCTCCCCGGCGAAAGAGAGTCGCCCTCTTTCAACGTCTCCCCTTTCCGCGTTCCTTCTGGCGCCGCGGCGTGCTCGTAACCTGAACAACGCCAAGAAAAATTTCACCGCTAAATAACGTAATTCCTTCCAACCCAGAAACCGGAATCCGGGATTCCAGTTTCGTTTCAGATTGGTAGCGATAGTTTCTAGCCGACATCTTTATCCATTTAACCGTGATTCGATTCTTAGATCACTACTTAGATTAGTCCATCGAATACAAAGAATTCTCAGTCTCTAACGTGACGTTTGATATTCAAAAAATCGTAATATCGAAATCATCTGAACTCTGACTTCTACGTTTATTTCTAATGCTTACCGGTCCTAATCCTTTGCACTCGAGAGGCGACGATCCCTGTTTATGCTAGATTTCGACATCTCCAATTGACGAGAGTGCAATATTGGTTCCTTAACTCTTTGTGTTCTTTGTTAGGAAGTGTAAAGTATTGGACTTTAAAATGCAAATAAAATATTTAATCCCATATCCCTCCGAAACTATGGTTCTGACAACGTCTCCAACGTTAATTCGGATTCGACGGTCATGGCAAAAGTATTATAGTTTAGAAACTCTAAAAAAAATGATTTTCGGAAGTGAAATTAGCTGAAATGAAGATGAACTTGATTTTGAACTGTTGAAAAATGAGATCGATTATATTCAAGAATGCATCTTGGTGATGAATTATCATACAAAAAAAAAAAATACAGAAATTAATATTAAAAAATCATATCTTCAAAGATATAATCATTAGAATGTAATATTTTTATAAGTTAATTTACACATAAAATCATTTTACGCTAACTGTAAGGCACGCGTCACGTATACGCTAAATCATCCGAAGTAGCTGCTACGCCCGACCGAAAAAGTCCTCGAGTGCAAAGTTTTAATTAAAGTTATCCAATGCCGATGTTCGTCATTTGGCTCCTTAATTTCTTCTTGATGTCGACTGCTACGCAAAATCGCCGGACGTGCACGTTTCGCTCTGCGAATATCTTTAAATCTGAGGAACTGTGGTCGTTATTCAAACATTCGTTTAATAAGGTTTCCTTTAATACCGAGTGAACATAAGTATTACGAGGGCATTAATTTTTCCTAGCTCGTTGACAAAGTGGAGCTAGAAGAAAGTGGAAGCCGAAGGTAGAAAGGAAGAACGAAGCTTGACTGTTTTAAATCTTCAAAGGTACTTCTCCATTCCGGAGAAGGAATCAGTCAGCTAAGGATCTCTTTCAGTTCTTCGTATTATCCTGGCTCTGCTGTCGAGCTTCGAGGAACCAATAACGTCGTTCAAGGAATGGTTACGGAATGCAAATACCGAATCCAGTTCGTCGATGGGAATGCCAGCCAGTTCCTGGAACCAAGTATCGATGAAAATCGCGGATTCCGAAACGATGGATTAATCCGATGTAGATCGATACCCATTGGTGTCAAATTCTACTCGAAGCAGGCTAGAATACTAGAAACCTTCCAATTATAACGCTAATTAATTATTACTCGATCCAGTTTAACATCCGGCCTAATTATTATATCTATCGTTGGGAAGAGAAAGCGATAAGAAATATTCGTCGGAATATGCAGCGTCGAAGAAAGTATATAATTGAAATTTTAATGACAAAGGAAATCGAGTGCCTATGAGGATACAAGGGGATTATATAAAATGTGTTGCAGTTTCATTTTTCACGTTCCTTAATTCCTATGCATGGCTGTTCCAAAGTGCGCCCTTTATCATGCCAAAGGCGTTTTATGAAATTCCAAATAGGCAATCGGTGCCATTGATGCATTACCAAGCGACCATTTTGCAATTTTCCTCGTCATAAATTTAAAAAGATCGTCTCCGGTAAAGATAAACGAGCTCCTCCGTTCTATCTATCTTACGTGCCGACCACGTCTGCGAACAGTTCCTACAAAGGCTTAGCAATCCTCGGGAAAGAGCAATCGATTAATACTATTTGCGCTATAATTATTAATCTTTCTTCCAACGAACACCCACGAACTCACGTATCGTGTATATTTCTCAAAGCAACGAACACGAGTTAACGAGACTCTGCCGTTTGCCCGTGCTTGGTCTCTCTCTAGCACCATTCCTCGGATATGTAATTGAAAGTCGAGCTGGAAGAGACCGCGCACGAATCCAATTCGAACAATTTAAGTCGCGACAGATAAAAAATCGCGAGAGTCTCTGCCGTATCTTGCACGCCAGAGTGATAAATTCACGGCAAGGTACTAGGTAAATATTGCCGCGAGCACATTAGCCGGAAGTTGGCCAGTTTAAATCCTAGAGAAGGACTTTAAGAAGCGAGACGGATTTACTGTGGCAGAGGGAAAAGAAGGAAGAAAAAGCACATGGGACGAAGGCGGATTGGGCTGGGCGGAAGGTGGAGCAGGGACGCGATTTTTCGACCAGATGCCACATCGTGTGTCTTCTCGTGGTAAACGCGACGATTTACAACGTTCCCAAAGCCGAATGCGCCATGTGACCGAATAAACAGAACTGTCGACCAGATGCTTGGGAAATTTTTCTTTGGTCAACCTTTCCTTTCCGCGTGGTTTCCGGTGCCTTTCGATTACCGTGCTTTCTACGAACGGCTCGTTCCATTCGATTTTCCATTCTCCCATTGGAATTTCAGGTTTTTCGTGATAGGATACGCTGCTTTTTATACAATTCCATGATAGCTCGATCGATATCTTTTTTATTCGAGTTCGATGTTTTCGATATTGGAAGGTAGTTTTATGGTACCTTTACGTCATACGGAGATCGCAGGAGAACGGGAGATTTTCTGACATTAACGTTACTTTACGATTGAAAAATAGTACTCCGATATAACGTACTCGAATAATACAAAGAATATTGACTCGACATTATAAAGTCAAAGTAGATTAAGTTGACCGATGAACCATCGCTTCGATGAATCACCGCTGTCGCAGAATGACCGTTCCAAATCCCTTGATTATTAGTCATTCGTTTTTATCGAATAAAAATAAGGACGCGAATATGTAAGAGCAGACCGTTCGGAATATAACACAAGAGAGTAACGGCAAATGAAGATAAAAGTATTGAAAGAATAACAAATAATTGCTCGATCGATGCCGCTTCGGCTACCCTATAGCTATCGAGCGGTCATTCAGAAGGTCGATGCCACATGACTTACGGTCATCGTCGCTAAGTTAAATAGTTAACTCTTTGCGATCCTGTACTTGCATATTCTATTTCCCTTGCGCATTATTACGTAATACAGTAAAAATCGTATTAGGCTGTTTCACTTGTCTTTTCACGGTCGGAACGACGGTAATCTTCGTGGAGGAAAAATTTTAGGACACCAGCCAGAGGAGACGAACGACTTGACGTTCGTTTATTCGTAAAAGGAAATCCAACGCTTTAGCTTTAATATTACTCGCGTTTTATGGTAATTATGTACTTTCCTCAGCGTCCATTACGTTTCACGTCGGACATTTGTTGCTAGATGCCCGGGATCGTGCGCATTCCGGGACCAGGCTATAACGCTGTTTACGCTACTTTTTCTGGCTCGTTTTTAATTATAAAAGTTTCCCTTTAGCGACCCTTTTCGCGCTACCCAGTTCACCGATCCAGTGCAACTTTTAAAATGCACTCACCGATACGCGACCACCTCGTTTCTCCCTCCAGAAAATAACCTCGCAATTTTTTCCTAACGTTCCTTACAACGAATGTACGAATATTCGTTCACTGCTTCCCTCGTAAAAGATGTAGGAAACGAAATACGTACGATGCACTTCGTTGGGAGCTGTAAGCAAGCGTACAAATACGTTTTGCAGTTACTGTGCTATGGTATTTCATCGTTTCGTCTCTGTATCGTTATACTGCTGCCGAGGAATTCGTTTATAGCGGATTTCAGATCAGCCAGAGGTAAGATACGACTCATTCCGATAGTTGTTTTAGAAGCAAACAAACTTCCAGTTATAAACCCATAGAGACATCTACGGATGGACAATCGTAGACGATCATGGAATCGGTCGCTTCTCATTGAAACTTCCAAAACGATTAACCAAATCGACCGAAATAAACCTAACTCTGATGCTGTCTCACTTTCGCGAAACAATCGCCAACTTGTCTCTGACAACGCAGATTCTCGGTACATTCGAAAATGCCGCTTGAATCGGCTGGACGCGCTTCTCATCTCGATTAATCGCTTGCATATTCATTCGAACGATCCTCTAACCAGATAGAGGAAGAGGCGTGTTAATAAACGGCGTCGTTCAATCTCAAGTTACTCGAATAATTAGCGTAACATGTCGAAGGTGGCGGACAACTGCCGTGTCCGAGGGATAATTTATTTGTGTTCTCTTTCTGGCCGGGTAATTTTTCTTTTCATCAAGCCACGCGAAAGATAAAAAGAACGAGAGAGACGAAGATGCTATACCCGAGGCGCTTTTGCATAGTTTGCTTTGCAATTCTACTGTTAAAAAGTCCCTGCCCTGAGTCTGCCTCTCTTCTCACTTCCTCTCGTCTCGCGATACTCTAGGTAACTTCGTGCAACGAGGCCCGAAGCGTTTGCACGGAAAATTCAACCTCTGAAAAGGAACGACGTCGTCGTCGTCGTCGTCTTCGTCGCCGCGGAGAACCATATTTCGCGATGTTAATTCAAAGATAATTTGCGACGGAAACCGGCTGAAAGTTGCTTCTTCCGGACCGTTCTTTATATCTAAATGATTATAACAGCGCTTTCATCTACCCGGCGCCGCTTTTCACGTTTCTTCGAGCTTACAGGTTGACTTCACACGACTCGCGTTTCGTTACCAACGTTACGGATAAAATGGGAAAATCGACAAGAATAAAGTTCAGTTTGAATCGCTTGGACCGCTTGATTAAAATTTGATCGTGATACCGCTTTGCGCGTCGACCTGAATCTTTCTCACTCGAAAATGTATCGACCGATAAACGTTAGCGAATCGACAAGTTATTGAAAAATCGTCGTCGCACGGACGATTACAAGCCTCTTTACAGCGTAGCATAGCTTTACAGCGTACAATAGCAATTTAATGAATCGGACCTGATAATTGGACGAGCGCGATTCGAAATTAAATTCGTTCGGTGAGAAATTTCGCGAAAGAATCCAAGAGGATACAGGAGCAGCTACATAAAGCAGGTTTTTTGTCACTGCCCTGTTCATATATTTTCCTTCCCGTGAGCAGCCTAGAAAGAAGTTTCTTTTGTCGCAATACGCCGAGTTTCGCCCTCGGCGTTTTTCCTCCGTGTTGGATTAACAGCACTAGAAACTCTTTATTCCTTCGGGATTAGTCGTTATCCAGTTCTAAATTCGAAAACGTTTACGTAATTTCGTTCGGCTTCGGTTATTGCCTCGTAGTTGTCCGATAAGCCGAAGAGAAAGCTTCGAAAGAAGTTATCTGGTGAGCTGTTTCCTGACCAGTCCCCGCTTACTTCACTCTACGAAAGTGATTTTTGGAGTTCGTACAGACCATTTCCGCTCGATATTGTCTAATTTTCTTTCAAATTCGATATACGTATTTACCATATCATCTATCGAATCATTTTACCATATCATATCGTTTTATATCAAAAGATTATATTATATTACATAGAACATCTTTTTCCATACCAATATTTCCTCATTTTTTTCCTTTTCAATTTTCATCATACACCAACATGAACGCAACGATTATTAATACCACATAACATGGTAATTATAAAGAAATCACAAGTATCTATGTAGTCAACTTCGAGTACTCCAAAAATAGTGGTGCACCCTCGGAGCTCACCCATGTCTAACTCGGAGCAGCCATAAGACCAACCACACGATAAATTCGTGTCCAGGATTTTTTCGACTCAGTGCAGGTTGTTGGAAGCATAACAAGCCCAAACAACTGACTACTCGTCGATAACCGAGAATTTTGTCAATATATCAAACATTCGATATACATCGAAGCGCTATTATTTTTCCACTGCAACCTTAGAGCCTAACTTTTTTCCTTTTGCTTTTCCATTCGTTGAAACAACATCTTTCAGTAGAAGAAGCACGTGCGTAACACGTTTTGTCTAGAACAGAACGAATTCTCCCGTACGGATGAGGGTTTCAGATTCCCCGGCTCGTTTTCAAGGATGAAGAAGCAGGGCGACAAGCGAATAACGGGCTCCAGGAAGACTTCCACTCGGTCAGAACCTAGTGCCGATACCTTTTGTCTGGAAACGTCGGCTTTTTCTGCATTCCGTCGAGGCCTGAATAGGTCGGCCTCTCACCTTGCATACCGATCGTTTGTTTAAGCCCGAAGATGCGCTATACACATCGGCCACCGGCACCCGCCAGCTTCACGTATATGTATATAGCGATGCATCACTGCATTCCAATGAGCCACTCGGCCGTATTGCCGATTCAATAACGCTTCCGTTCGATTCAGCCGCGAAACACGCGTGCTCTGAGAGAACGTGGTCGCGTGTCACGCGAAAATCTCCTCGTCTCTGGAGAGCCTGCTCCTCGTGGAGAGGCTCGCACACTGCGACGAGCCTTTCACGGGCATCATGAATCACCGGGAATTTCAGTATGAAGCTTTCTTTTCTATACGAATGAGTTGCTGTGGATGGTTCCTTTCGTGGATCGTTGATGGATGTCAATGGGATGTTTGAGATTCCGAATCGTAACGAGAGGTATGTCATAGTGTATTGTATGTTAATAAATATGATTGACGTGTCCGATCGTATCCGGTGGTCTACGATAGGTAACTACCGGAAGCATTTTCATTAAGAAGCCAGAGGTACAAAGGTACGAGGATAAGAAGGCGAATTATCGATGGAACGAAGAGCGTGCAAACGTCGAGGACTCGACTCGATCATTGTTTTATTCTAGTTTATTACTATACCATTGTGTCGATAGGAAGCAGCCTGTTCAGTGCGATCATTAGCTTTTGCACGCGATTTCGTTCGCGTGGACTACTAATGTATGGAAGAATTTTCAAGCGGATTAATTTTTATGAGTAATATACCTACGTATTTTTTATACTAACAATTGGGTTATTCCCTGTAGTAGAAAATATTAAATTACACGACGTGAAAAATAATCATCGTTGCTTGACTTTTAGGAAACGTGGGAGCGCACACAACTCAGATGACAGGCTATTTCTCAGCTTCTACGAAACAGATCGAGATGGAATACACCCCGTTATCTTTCGTGGTCACTAGGCTATACGACAGAGAAAATCTCATCAAAATCCGTTCAGTCGTTTTTACGTGATGCGAGTACAAACGGACAGAGAAAAGTTCCAAAAATTAGCTTTTCTCGGTTCCATAGCTTACGGGCCGTTCCTGGTTCATTGATTTATTTTTTTCTTATTAAGAGTCCACGAAGACGACGAATCATATGCCGATATGTTACAACGATAGCCATCTGTGTGATACAAATTATACATGTAGATGGAACATAATAATTCATAGCTCGTTTATCGACTACGAATTGAGCGCGTTATGATGACTTCGCGCGTGATTTGAGTTCATTAGAAGCGAAGCGTGTACTAAGGGTAGTCGTAACTATTGATTGGCCCAATTATTTCCACCGAGTTAGAAATCTGGTGCGACGACATTTAAACGCTGTGACGATGTTTTCTTACTTTGTTCCTTAGTCTCCATTTTCTCATTCTACAATTGATTATCGATTATTTCGATTATTAAGCGAAGAGTAGACATCGTACATCAATACATCCTGAAATTAATGTCGCAAGAATTACAATCCATGGAACCTATTCAACGGAGATTGAATTTAATACGATACGCAGAATACAATTTCCTATTCATAAACTAACCCGCATATTCATATTTAACATCGTGTTAACAAGTGCTTGTTAAAGCGTAAGGGATGGATTACCGCATAGTATTACAACATTAACTATGAAAATCTAAAGCATTACTCACATTTAATTGGGTACATGAAATAAAATCGTTAAACGATCAAAACGATCGGTCATCGGATGTGTTTAACAGTATCTCAATTATCTTAATTTCAAATAAAATAGACGAGATGACTGGATCATTTTATCATCCTGATGGCCTCCATGGTTTCAAACACAACTCTCAGAAAAATCGCATTAGGGAATAACATAGCGTTAACGCTTAATATCCTTGTGACTAAGAAGATGGAAGAGAATTTCAAGGATACGATCAATATTCTTTTTGTCGCTATTTCTTCTACTTACATTCTATAATTTTCTCAATGAAGAAATTCAAGTACTTATAACATCGTGATAAACTGTTTCTTGATCCTTAATAGGTTAAGACGGCGAACCAGTTCGTGAACAGTTCACGAATAGTAGTGGCAAGACGCTCGCAAACATTTTGTGTCCATTCTATGTTATCCCATGTTTCATGAATATATGTGTTTGCAGATAATACGCAAACAAATGACAAACAGGCGACAAACTATTTGCGAGTACCAGTGAGGATACATCTTTACGAGATAACCTAACATTTCATTCGTTACACGACCGGTTGATTATCTTTGCTCGTGATTCAGCGAGGAGGTTATCACTAACACAAACGTACCCCTGTTTCCGGGTAACTGTTTTTATCATTGTACACGACAGCCGAGAGTTAGTTTTCGGTCGAAAATATAAATTTTCCGCAAAGCATGGTAAGTTTGAATGAACCGCATACCTCGAGACTAACCTTTCCACGCACGCCGCTTAACGAAATAATACTGTCGTGTTCTAGTTTCACTGAAATTGACACCACTTTCAGTTGGTTTGTTATTGATTCGGAACATCTCGATAGAGGACTCATACCTCGAACAAAAGCGAACTAGAGTTTTGCTGCGTAGCAACGTTACGTGAAACGCAAATTCTCTGTTGACACACAGGCGTTCTGTTGGTTTTAAATCATTGAAAAAAATAAAAACTAGCAAGAAACAACGAGTCCGAAGTGCCAGCATGTTACTAATGTAGTGTACACAGTTTGCACACCTGTTTTGATTTTTTCCGCTGTTTACTAACCTATCTTGCCGAGTACATACATACAAGGATAAAATTTCGCGTGAAAGCCGTGACTATCGAAGTATACATACATTGTACATACATATTTTGTGTTTAGTTCTTCGTTTCGATGTATCGGCTGTTTTGAACGATTTTCAGTCGTTTTAACAGCGTAGCTCTTATTACAAATCGATTAATCGCGATTCCACGATTCATCACGTTCGTGTCGTAAGAAGCATTAAGGTTAGTAACGTCGTGCGATCTAGGTTGCCCTAGCAACGAAAAAAAAACGCGCGAATAACATCTATACTTGCTGTACAGTTCTCGCGATTCCAATACGCCTCGTGTCGTTTTTATTGCTTATGAAACTCCCCGATAGTCTTTACGAAGCTTCCTACCACTATGATTATCAAGTGAAATATAAAGTTTGCATTAAAAAAATCAAAATAAAGAGAAAAGCAAGCCTTTATCAATATACGTTTGTACTTTACAAAAAAAGGTATTGTATCACAAAACCACCATTGCAAATCCATCAAATTTCTGTGGAAGATCATATTATTATTCTGATATCTTTTTGGTACTATTAGTAGATGCTTTGAAACAAAGAAAAGTGCATGACCAGAGTTCCTGTAGGGTCACCTTATATATACATATAGGTTATACATTAACATGCATGAATATAGTAAAGTCATAGATGAAGGTGAGTCATAGTCAGAGGATGCTTCACAGCTGGTTCATGCAACAGATAAGACTCGTTAAAGACAACTAGAGCAATTTAAATAACAATCGTAGATGGCATGAATAGTCAAAGATGAAAAAGATATTTTCTGTTAGTAAAAATAGTTACTTGGAAATCGTTAGATAAAAGGTTAAAGGCAAAAGTAAGAACTACACACGGAGGAATTTTCATGAAACATTTGATGTATCTATGCAAGTTGGTCGCTAGTAAATACGATTGATTGTTGAGTCGATAAATAGGTTAGAATGTCAACAATTTCTTATTACGTAAAAAGTCACTGGTTCAGCGAATCCTATCCTAATCTGAGACGATCGCGCGCACTGCGGTTCTTCGGTTCCCACAATCTGTCCAGCGTATTATGATTATTCTGTTGTCGGTCACCGTGCCGACTTTCAGGAGAACACAGGAAAAAATGTCGAATTCGATGCGAGACGATGTGTGCTTTTAACTCCTTGTTCACCTTTGACTTCCTCTTATGAAGAAAAAGAGAATATTCTTGTTAAAAATTCAACTGGACATATTGAAAATACGGTAGCGTGCAGGTTATACAGCGCGGTGAAAGAAGAATTTGCTTCGCGTTATTGCGCGTTGTCACGCTACGTTTAATATTATTTTTCTATTGAGGTTAAGAGGTGTATCATGAGTGGAATTGTTTTTATGCGAACTGACTGACAGTCGAAATAAACCTATGCTTGTCGTTCAATCTAAATAGACTTTTGCCGGTTAAAGTGGATCGTGGATATTTTGTACGGCAAATCTAATACGTAACTTATATTTCAAAGTAACGAATTCAAAGTAAAATGTTATTTTTCATTAACTCTTCCAAAGTGACAACGAACTTAGTTTAAATCGTGTCCACGAAAGAACAGTCGTAGGATGTGTATAATAGGTATAAGTATATTAATGGATTTTTCGTAACTTTTATAAAGGGACCTCTACATCAATTATTTTCTTTCACAACGTTGCAACTAATATAAAGATCACTAAAATTCCAGAAATATCTAATAATCTTGAAGTTTATAAACTCAGGGAAGAGATTAAGATGAAAATGCTTCTTGTTCGGATGTTTCGACCATAATCCATCACAAGCATGACTCGATATTATAAGACAAGGATAATTTTGCTTTAGCGAGATTATTCTTCCGTCTTTTAAGTCAAGCGATAGTGGTTAAGGTAACCGGTAACATTTTCTATGTAATGTATTCATAGAAAGAAAAGTGCAGAACAAGTCTCATTATTGTAATTCACAGTGCGTGAAATGCCAAACACCGAATCTTCCCTTTGAATATATTCGTAGCACTTACTTGTCATTTTCATGCGTTTCTTTTCAGGATCGGTTGCCGGCGCGATAGCCTTGAGAGAGGGTGCGTTTCACGAGGTGCCCGCATAGTACGGCGCGTATACTTCTCGATTTCTTTGAATTTTGTCTCGTAGCTACACCGAAAGTCCACCCTCGTTGTTAGGGAACATGTACGTAAAGAGGAGACACGTAATACAACGAAACGACGACGCCGCGAGAGACAAGCGTGGAAAGAGGCTGCTATACACACCCGCATGCGATCCCGTACAAACCGTAACCTTACACGAACGTCGCGCCAAGTGTGTACTGTGTATCGATCCCGAGAGTACACACGAAGACAGCTCTGAGCGCCACCACGTTCTCTCTCTGTCTCTCGTAGGAGAGGCGCTGTCTCTTGTTGTTGCTTTCGTTAGAACGCCGACGGTTACTTAGACCCGGTACGTATTTCAAGCATGAGCTTGGAAAGAAATTATTGAAACTCGATCGCACACCACACCAATCTCTTCGTTTCCATGCAACACCGGCTAACAATGAGAACAAGGACATGGTTAAAGGCTTTTCTCGCGACTTATTCGCCGGCTCCGTATACCGGTTATAATCGTCGAATAAATCCAAAGGATACGTATCGCTGTTATGTATTTAGGTAGTTATTAAGTGAAAAAGTTCTCTTACCTTAATTTTCAGTGAATAATCTGAACACTGACACACAACGATACAACACACACTCCACACCCGACGAAGGTTCGAACTCGACTGAAAGTCTTCGCGGAGTGGGTTGGCGGGTGGCGCCACGGCCAATCCCAACGTACTAACACGCAATTCCATCTTCCTCGTAAGACGTATGTACAGTTCGCTCCGACGAATTGTTCCGCTCGAGGTAAATATCGGAGAGAAAACACTCCTCCTGTTCTGCACACCCTTCGATTAAACGCTCGATGACATTGTTTGCTGTCTCTAACCCTATCCAAGATCCCAATTGTGCCCTGACGTGTTGAATAAGAGAAGCTTCGTGATATTCTCGTAAATTGAAACGATCTATTCGAGCAGACCGTGCAATATAGGAGCCACTTGACTCTCTTTGCTCTACTATGCAAGGAATATGTATGAATTTCGATGTATTATGAACAGCGATACGTTTCATAGCTTATGCTTATGGATTTCTCGTATCTCTTCGCGTATACAATAAACGTGCAGAGTGTGCTGCATTATACATGCTGTGATTTAAATATTCCTAAGCGCCTGATATCGGTATGAATCGAGTTGAGAATCGAGATATTGAAGATATAGATTACATTATCGATTATTACAAGATAAATCCTGATATCATTTTTAATCTTTTCTCCCCAATATTAAAAATTTCTGTATTGACTAATTTGACCTCAACATTGATCGGATCAAATGATTGTTTTGAAAAATGTTTCTAAATAAGTTAGATTCAAATAATAGTAATAATCTAACAACGTAAGTGACTGTAATTTGATGAAATATCATAATTGTGGTTAGCTATTATAGCTACTAATAATCAATACATCGTATGAAAAGATGGAATACAATGCGAAAACGCTAGATAAGTTTAAGAAGATTTAGATTTTAGAATTTATTTTCACATGCCTGTATTTCTTTCTTATGATCTTATAAATTTTTTTCGTCATATAGTTAAAAATAAGTTGCGATCATATTAAATTATCAGCTGTCAACAATGATCACCTACTAACAATTCATGAATGAAAATGTTAAAATTCCTTAAGAAATAAAATTCTATTTAACAAAAACGGATATTTACTTTAAACTTGATAATATTAAATAACGTAAATAAAAGATAAAAGATTTTAACAAAAATACAGAAACTTCCTTCACGGGTAGAACGACAGTGAGAGACGCAACCTTTGTTCGACACTTACATTTGCATAAACTGTTTAGTGGCAATCAAATGGCACGAAATTACAAAATTCCGATACAGAAGGATGTATTTTCCGAATACTTAATTCCTTTCATAGCATAAGTTGTATATATATATATATATATATATATATATATATATATATCTTTCCGTTTAATATTAACAGCATATTTATTATTAAAAACAAGTAATTATATAACACAGTTCCTAAATTTCTTCATAATAAAATAAAGACTATATTTGTATTTAAATAACAGAAAAGATCGGGGAGTCGATATAATGCTGAAACGAACGCATGTTTTATAATCGAATTTTAATGTAAATAATAGCCAAATACATAATCGTTTTCTTTAAATTACTATATTCCAAATACTTTACGTATGAATATTACTTTTTATTGACAAATCTCTGTATATTACGATTTATTTTATCCCTAATTATTTATAAACTTTTTACATTAGACTTGAATAATAATATTATACAATATTTCGTTTCAAATTCAAATTTGCTTTCTCGTCTATTCGATCTACATCCTATGGATCCATGAACTGGAGTGATTAAAATAAAATCGGATGAACTTGATATTCGTCCTGTTAGAAGTTTCGTTATCAATGTTACGTTGTTACAACAAATTATCGTATATTTTGCAAGCTATAATAAAATATATTAGACTAGTATACAATTGGTCGATACTTTCTTTCCACATTAAAATTTTCATTCATTGATACGAGGAAAATTTCCCACGCGTGCTCTTTAAAAATTATAAAAAAACGTGGCAATTAATTCCTACTTTTAAACATAACAAGCTCCAACAATGATTACTTCAAAAAAAAAAACGCGAAGTATTTAGAATCATAGGTCAAAGCATTGACATAATTCAGGGTGTACAAAGTGGAATGACGTTCTTTGATCTACATATAATATATATATACATATACATATATATAATATATATATATATATACTTTCTCTAATTCATTTCAACAAAAACAGCAGCGATAATATGAATAATTAATAACGTATCCCTCAGTCGATTAACGTGAATGCACAAAATTCTAAAATCATAGAATAATAAACGGGTAGCGGCTTTCCTCTGTTTCATCTTCCTATCACGCATTCTGCACGTTCATTCTACCTTTTTAAGTGCCACGAAGGGAACGTTTTATCTTTAACTAAACGATACTCAGTCACCTGACGCAGTGTTTGTTTCCAAATCCAGTAATTGGAATATTTATAGAAATATCATTTGTTACTTTTTTGTAACTCGATAAATAGAATTGATTGACTATTCATTTAGAAGACTCTGAAGCTTTCAATTGCTAGACTTGAAGGAAACGATTCTTTCGGGTGATCGAGTATGAAAATATTTAAAGTTTTGTTGAGTATTATACCTCCAGGACCATCATGGCACTTGATTTGGCCTAGTCTTGCCACAGGAACCAACTTACGTTACAAACACTGTTAGAACGAGTATACCAAAGTATACATCACGTTGTTTTGCTACGATCAAACGCCTTTCTTTATATTACTTACACTGAATTCGACGTTAATTACATTTATAATTCATCACATACATTCTTTATTCGCCACCCCCCGTCCACGATACGTGTGACTAGTAATAAAAAATGTTACTTTTAAAATAACTTAAATATCTTTCACTCGTAAATTATACACTTGCGTGCATATATTTATGTATACGTATATATAAATCAGTTTCACTTTCATGCTTCCGTGCTTTCCATCATTTTCTATTTATAAACGCGTCTAAGTGGAATGATCGTTACAACTGAGAGATTAGAGTATTTGACAATAAAAGAGAAGAAAAAAAGAAAAAGAGAACATCGCTGAAGATTATATTACGAAAGCCACTCTCCTAAAAACCGACACGTTACTTTCCCAAATGACAAATTTCAATTACGCCGATTGTTTGTAGGAAGAACAAGACTTTGAAGTGGAAGTACATATATTGATTTTCTTGGTCGTCGATTTGTCAGAATTCAAAGAATAATTAACGATACGTACGTTACAATTTGGTGGCTTTCACGCTACAATGTCTCAATGTTCGTTAATAAAACGACGTCGAAATAGTAAATATGCTTGTATGATTGCAAATGACATATCAATGTTAATTACTGAGATAAGGCCACTAGTGGGTGATACAAATACGATATAAATATTATAGTTAAGCATAGATTCAAAACAATGGTTAGCGACTACATAGTATGTCCAAGCAAGAATTATCATTGAAAATGAAGTCTCTGTAATACGTGAATCCTGCTACACACAAGATTCAGTTATTGTCATAGTTTCATTGTAACGCGACGGGTATGATACATGAATCGCGTGTTTTAAAAAATTTCGCGTACAAAGTTTCTTTGACACACGTACATTCTTGCTGGACATATGTAGAACATTAATTACCTATTGCGTTGAAAATCTAGGTATTAACAATAGACAATTCGTAAATAAGGAATTCGTAGTTTTTGATACTGAATATAATATTTGTCCTTTTTTTAAAAAGTCTTCTAACAACTAGAATGTACAATACAATTCACGCAATTTGTGTAAACACGATATAAATACAAAAATCACTAATGCCTCCAGTTACGCTTGCATTGTCAACAAACATCCTTCTAATGTCGCAGTTTCATTCTTTTCTCCGATATCAAAACAAAGAAATTAGAGAGGCTCTTAATATTCTTTGCTCGGTCGATCGTTAGATAATATAAAAGAAAAGCATTTTTTTTTAAACGTATAAATTCGGAACAAAATATTTTCTAAACAGACTATGTTAAGTCTTCGATACGAAACGAATGGACTTAAATCCCGCGAGAAATTGTCTTGAAAAATTGTCTTCAGTTCTAATTTGTCTCTGATCGTTTACACACCATGTTCCAGGCACTATACATTGAGCGTTGCTCAAGCCAGACCAGATCTGGCTTAAATTGTGTGTTACAACGTCGACTCGTGTATTATCGTTGTGTCTGGATCACTACTGGCACTGTGAATTATCGTAGATTGCGGTATTAACGTAATGGACGACATTTTTCGAACAGGCTTCGGTGAGGCCTGAAAGCATACATATACGACAAAATTAAAAAGAGAATACTCGTACATTGTCCACGGTCCAAAATTATACGTTGTTGTTTCTGAACTTACCCATTCTCTTCTGCATGGTGCTTCATCGTCTGAATAATGATCAATCTGACCGATATCCGTTTCTGTCGCAACATTCCTTTTCTTGGGTTGTAAAGTAGCGTAATTGCGACATCCCCTATTGAAATTCGTTATGTTCTTTTCTTCCACGATCTTATCTTGACACAACACTTCCTGCGATTTACTTTGATTGTTGTTTGAAACGTTGTTATTAGTCTTGTTGTTGAAATAAAAAGGCGGCATTTTCGAGACCCAATGATCAAGTCCGGATCCGGCTGAGCTTGTGGAAGCAGCCGAAGAATTTCCAGAATTATTAGTCAACCCTCTTCGTTGATAAAATAACATGTACGCAGCGTTTGTTATTAAATTGGTATCGTTCACGGCCTCTACTCGGGTATCGTCGAAACAATACCACTGAGTATCGTACGGATTCCGACAAAACGCGGTATAGTGACCTCCCTGTAAATCTTGCCCATGATGATTACAAATCGCATAAAGATCGTAAACGTTTTCATCGTATTTTGGAATATTTTGTTGGCGTGGTCTTGGTTTCTTCCAAGGCGACCAACCTAGACCACCTAAACTACTAACATTATTATGCGCTTGTACTCCATTATGAGCAAGATGTGGAGTCATATCGAAACCGTACAAAGGAAAATCGACTAACATGGTCAATTTCGACGTAGACCTTTGTTTAGACTGTTGTCGAAATCTTTTTAGATGAATAACTAAGATATCAGGTAAAGACCAAAGTCCCAATTTCTTCACCACCTCTTGTTTCTTATTGCAATACGGACAGTGCCAAGCGTCCTCTGCGCCTAATATCTCGGCTCTCGTATACAGATCGAAACATTCTTCCAAAGTAACAGCTCCTCCTAGTTCTGAATTCGTTTTTAACTGCTTCACACTGGCATGCTCTTCGATTTGGTCATTATCATCTTGAATAATATTACACTTAGTGGCTTCGTCCCACTCTAGAATTAATTTTACATGTTGAGGACCGGAGTCATCGGCACAAAGGGCCAACGCTTGTTCGATCTGCTCTGTGTAAAGAGGATGCTCCACACAGGGATCTATACATGGATGCTCGTCCTGAATAGGTGTAGCAGCGGGGTCCGCAACACGAATGTTAAACAGTCCGGGACTCTGACTCGACGTAAGAACGTCGTCTGCCAGAACACTATGCATCTCCTTCAACAAGAGTTTTTGTAGATCTTCGTACGACGTTTCTCTAGACACTTGCATAGTGTACGGACTGCTAAAACGCTGTCTCAGATCTCCTTTTGTGAGAACGTTGATCCACACGAGTAAGATATACGCTTGCTCCGCTGGTTCTTTCAGCTGTGGCAGTTCTATACAGTAGAGCGGGTCATTTTCCGTGATCACAGATAGAGGTTGGCAATCGGAGAATGTTCTGTAAACAATAAATAACAAACAAAGTAGTGGAAAGTTAACGCGAT
Source organism: Bombus pyrosoma (assembly GCF_014825855.1). NCBI lineage: Eukaryota > Metazoa > Arthropoda > Insecta > Hymenoptera > Apidae > Bombus > Bombus pyrosoma. Next base: position 9,918,415 of record NC_057776.1, read on the forward strand.
ACCGATCCATTTAATAGGCTTATCCGTAGAGCAATGAAGTTCTACCTGTGAAATCCTTCGTCGTGAATTTCCGTGAGTAACATGTGATTCTCATCGATACCAGTGTCACTGGCCAAGATCTCTCTGAGCTCTCTAACATTGGCCATCTGGTTCACGCTCACGCCTATCTTCACTTGCCGTGGTTGTTGCGACGTATAGAGGACGTTCACGAAAAGGTTCATCTGGCGGTGATTTTGCGGTACAGGTACTGACACGCAGAGGAAAGGGTCGAACGTGTTCGACTGCCGGTGACATCTTGGGCAAGTTAGGCTAGACCGAAACTGGGCTTGGAACACCGCGTGCACGAACGAATTGTTGCAGCGGACATGGTTCGCCAGAGTTTCCGCCGCCACGATGTCATCTGGTCTGCCGAACGAATTCTATAAATTATATAAAAAGATTTCCATTAATAAATGAGTACATTTGAGACTCTTCATCATATTTGATTTGTTTCTTTTTATCGATTTATAGATAACGTGCTAAATGGAAGCAGAAATGGAACGGACCTTCCCAGAGAAGATGAAGAAACTTTCTAATTTGCAAAATACTATTTTACGTTACTTTATCATATGTTCGAAGATTTGAAATACGTACGACCCGGTATAGCTTCAGATCTTGTTCAATGAATTACACAACAGAATTCGAGATTTTATTCATCATTGTTATTTTTAGAAAGTTAAATTAATAATAATACGTCAATTTCATTTATCGCGTTATATTATGAAACTCGGTTGACGATCATTTGAGGTACACTAGCGGCCTTATCGTTGTGATATTGAAAAGCATTCAGGTAAATATAGCAACGGTGACGATGTAATTAATCCTTATCATGAATATTGTAAGAATATTGATAGTGTTTTATGAGAATGTAAATAACTGTGTACACTTTTATACACCTGCATTTAATCAAGCTTAGGAATATTTTACTTTACGTCATCGATTGGTTAAACACGATGAGAAGTCAAACAAACAATATATCATACGAATTAATTTGCTAAAAGAAAAAAACGACGGAAAAATACTAGCAGAAGAAACGTAACGTAAAATCGTAAAACTTTATCGGACAATGCGCGATTTAGCGTTCTCGCATGCTGCAATATACGAATAAAGGAAACAAGAGTTAAAAATACGTGTTGCGAACCGACAGATTCGTAATCAAAGGAAGATTTATCGAATAGACAATAATCTTAGTAATGGGTAATATCATTTAACGTATTTAACATATTCATCGCCTTTAAGCATAAGCAATAGCGTCGACTCGTCGATACGTGGAGAAAAAAATTAAGGCGACAGAAAGAAAACAAAATATAAATAACTTTAAAATTGCTTCAGTAACTTGAAAGTAAGTTTACCACTTCGTCTTCCAAGTATTTCCAAGTACTTCTATACGACAAGAGTGCGTACCATCGCTGTCATGTTTGATACTGTACATTGTACACGAACGTTTATTTATACGTAACACGGAATCCTGTGGATTTATTTTTTAACTGTCTTAAGATGGATCGAGACATCGTACAAACAGTTCATCACCCAAGATACATAAAGACGGATCATTTATAACACGTTCGTTCTAATAATAGCTGTCTACCGGTAGTTCGTTGTTGTCTATACCGTCTGTTGCACTTTTCAGTTTCGCAACAGGCCCGATAGAAGACGCAACGCAAGTGGGATATTCTAATGGACACCAGACGATTGCCGTTCACTTGCTAAAATTCACAAGTTCATATTCGATCTGTTTGTTTAGTAATCGTAACAATGTCCCAACAAACGACAGTGATAATTTACAGAATGTATTTATTTTTCACGGGCGTAGGTATACATAACTTTTAGTCGTGAATATATTACACACACGCGTATACCTTGGCGTATATATTGGTATTTTGTATGTATATTTTTACCTTACATCAATTGGAAATTCTAAAATGATAATTCGATTAGCGTCATCGGTAGTATATCGAAACACGTTGTTAAGCCTCGCGTGCTTTTTCTATGTCCCCTTTCAGATCAGCGGATTCTCGAAACAGTATGCTCGGTCGGCATAGAAGGCTTCCCTTAATAGGATCGCGAAACGTGCATTTTCATGACCTTCCAATTGCAGCCTTTTCAGAGGAAATATATATGTTTTATATAATCGAAGGTTTGGAATAAAATAATCTTCGATTGAAACCAAATACCGTCAGGAATTATCCGAGTCCATGTTGTCTATTCTAACCTTTAATGAAACAACGAGAAAGGGGATAGTTAAGAATGAAAAAGCTATTTCTAAGAGGCTCCTGAATAAAAGCATCAAGTGGAATTATGTTGTGTACCCGATGAGTAAGAAAAAGACTTCCTTCTGCGAGGAAAAAGCGACCTTTTCTTTCTAAATAAGGCTAAATCATCTGCTGCAAATGACAATCCCTCGTATGCGTCGAAAAACCGCGAAACGCGATAATTGTAGAGAGCTGTGGACAGGATGTATCGTCGATCCGGTCGCCGGAAATAATTTTCGGTACTTACAGGTTGTAACGACACACGTTACAATTCGCAACTTCACAATTGGTCAATGTCACGTTCGTACATGTGTAGTTACGTAAAGATCGAACAGGTTTGGTCAACCGGTCGGTAACCTTTACGGAATTCATTAATATCGACGGAGTCAACTTTTGTTTTTTCGCCGTCCTCAACTTCCGGTTACATTCAGTCTTACATTCTTTTCACTTCTCTTGTATTTGAACGAAACTAGCTCTTCGCTATAACTTGACCGCACACTTACAACTTTACGCTGCATTCACTTTTTACTTTTCATTTCCTCGTACGTTGAATATGAAACGTTCAGGAGAAACACATATATACTTGGTTTTTACGAAAGTCACGCTCGAACTACAAACATCCTCGAATCTAACCAGTGCATTTACACTTTACCGACCTTTTAGAAGACAAACAAAGTGATTCATAAAACGATTCGTTGGAAATTGCCGGTGCTAGGACAAGACGCGACAAATATCGATGCATCGGTGATTCATTTCTTACAGAATCGCAAAACAAAAAGCAGGAAGCGTGGCTTATCTAAACATTCATTACGTAACAATAGCAATTAACGTCCCTCGACCCGTAACTTATAATTAACTTCTTTCAGCTTGACAGCCATGGAATGCGTTGAAATATGTTGCAGTACAGTGGCTGGAATCCGAAAGTACTCGAGTTTCTCCATCGGTATTTTTTAGTCTACACAACATCATCGCCATCGTGAAAAGATAAAGTACATTACAACATCATTGATCTTACCGTATAGTTGATGTATTTGAAGTGCAACGTATTCGTGCTTTGGCCAACAAAAACGTTCTCTTTTTATCGTTAGTACACGCACAATGAATTCCTAATTTTTTTACTCTGTTTCTTTCTTTTATTCTTTTATTTTTTATTACGAATCCGGCATTGTTGACTAGATCCGATAATAGCTATAAACTACATCAGGGCCATCAGTGCTCTGATTAGTAGCAATTAGACGAGCGGAGAAATAGTAATTAATTCGATGTTATGACTCAAAGTATATGTAATACTACGCCAAGGCCGTCATAGAAACGGCACATAATGATTATAAGCAAGAAATCAGAACTCTGGATGCTTGTTTATATTTATGTAAAATCTTAACGTGTCTAATTATTTCCTAGCGATCAATTCTTAAGAGTCGGCAACTTGTATCTTTACGCAGAAGGATCTGTTCGTCGAGATGAAAGAGCGAAGAACGTAGGATCTTTTTAATCTTTCGACTCGCGCGTGTTATTACACGTCAATTAAACGATAAAATGGAAAAACTCCATTTGAAAATTTAATTTCTAATCGAAACCGCTTCGAGCAAATTTTTTCTAGTACAGCATTTGATTAAAATGTTTTAATTAATGGAAAACTTATAAACATAACACATATGTATACAGTTTTTATGATAAATCAAGTTTCCAACTGGTAGGCGATCGCGCGACAGTTTCTAAACCTTGAAATTTGGACTTCTCGTTAACTTGTTAATTTCAGCGTATCTATATCTTCGCGACTAATGTTAAGCTTGCAAATTGTTTCGTCGCCTTGGCGATATCATCGTTATTAAATGTATCGTTGGCACGCGGTCGAAAAACAGCACGAAGATATTATGGTCCGCACGAAAAATCCAATTACTTTATTACATTACATTACATACATTTTTATATGCCAAGGATTCATAGCCTAATTAAATTTAATTATATATGTACATAGCTTTGAACATGATTAAATCGCATTAAATTATAATGGATGATAATACGGCCGAAACTGAAGAAAAGAAAGAATATGAATCGATCAATGGAAGCTACATAACGTGGCCTTAGAACGATGACTGTTTCGTGGCCCCATTCAAGGTCAATTCTTATTTATAAGTATCACACACTTTCGTTTGTCTATAATATAAACGAACAAATAGCTAAATCACATTTTAAACTACTTACTAAAACGATATAATACCTAAGATATAAAATAAACATGATACAAATTATTATGGGTGGAAAGGTTGGAAATGACGTTATTTTGTGGAAATTCGAAGAATTCTGTCTTCAGGGGAGCAATTTATCGGATAAATTACTATTAAAGTCCGGTAAAATACCAAGAATGACGCCGGCGAAGCACGCTGAAACAACCAAATTTACTCTTGCAATTTAAAAAAATCACAGAAATTTTGAAATATCAATCTGATAAAGTGTCCATTTACGAAAGTCAGTAGAAAATTTACAACGGGAGTATGGAAAACATAGTACATTCATTGGCTTACCATGTTCATTTTTAATTTAAATTTAGAAACACCACGTTATTTACGGGAAAACAATATTTTAGTGTCAACAAGATACTTGAAGCGAGGATGCTCGTTGTGGATCGTTTGTACGACAGAAAATATTTGACCTTACGCGGTCGGGTCTCGATAAGTTTATTATCTTTTCTCTTTTTTTCTACGCAAGCCTTATCAAACATTCCATTCAACGTCAACTTTGAAAAAAAAAGAAAAAAATACTTGTTCATATCTACGCTCTCTACAATCAATTTTACCAACGCGTATCGTTTGGAAGAATCGAATTTCTGTTGATTTTTACGCAAAGCAACGCTATTAATTAATACTATTAAGCAAAAGTAAATATCAAAAATAAATTGTGCTTTTACTTGGCCGCAAGATTAAATTACTTATCTTTTGTTGTGTTTATCAAATCTTACAGACTTATCGGCTATTTCCAAAAAAAACTTATATCTATGGATCTAACAAATCTTGTTGCACGTGATATAGAAATCAAGAATTAGCAAAGTTGGATTGGTCGTGTATTTCAAACATGTAACACGAGTAAATGGGATATAAATTATACTTAGATTTCACTTCGATATATGTATAAATTTTCCTTGAATTTTCATCGCGATTTGCTAGAGCGGCACGACCTTTGACGACATAAAAATACGCATCGTGTTGCACGCCTCCTCAAGGTCTCATTGAAGGTAGTTTTTCATGAGATGTTGCGTCACGGTGTTTCGGATTCAAACGTCTGTCACCTTCGACAATTTTCTACCTATGTCTGTTTTTAAATCAATTCACGTTCGTTGGCATTCATTTACAAAAAAAAAACTTGGCGAAGGATATCTGTAAACTTTATTCGACCATGCCACGAATGAATTCATAATCGAAAGTTCGAGTAATAAGAGAGGCGATAAGCCATTAGAAATGAGAATCGTAAAATGACCGACCAAAGACACGTGCAGTTTGCTCGTAAACACGCCGAGCGACGTGATTTTGGTGAACGCTTAGGAATTGGTTCGTGCGACGTCGCGTGAAAATAATCGGAAACCATAGATAACGATGTTTGCAGATAATCTGAAGAATCTGTGCGTAATGAGACACATGAGCAAACTGTTTGACCGATAAAACGGTCGATTATAATCTAGGGATCTACACTAACGAATAAACTTTACTTATTCAAATTTAAAATTTAAATGTTTGCTTAGACACAGATAGGTACATATACCGTAGCCTCAAGTGCGATACGCGATAACGTTTATTTAGTTATATAAATAAAGTTGAAAGAATTTTATTTTGTAACGCAGCAAGTCGGTATGCATAACGATTCGAAGCTTTCATTGCCGTTATGAAAGAGATTATTCACACGGTCACTTTTCTCTGTGATAATTAAACCCGAGAAGTCTCGTTTCGTGATCATTCGATTTATAATAAATAATAATATCAGGAGCAGCATACTATCTTCATCTAGGTAAACTAGACATCCTACTTTTAAGGCGACGAGACCTGACGATCTTATCGCAAGGTCAATAATACGTGCACCGTCGTTTAGCACGTGTTCGAGTGGCTACATGCATTTTGAGAAGTGTCGAAGCTCTCTGAAATACTTTCCCAGCTATCGATTTATTTAAAATTATTATGTTGCGCACACCGAAGCATATAAATACGCGTCTATCGCTTCAAATTATTTTTCCCTTCTCGCCGTTATTACTTTATTAAACGTACTAATTGGATAATATGTACAAATATATTATTCAGTTTAGCCTTATCAAAAAGTTTAGTGTATCGGTAAACTAGATCACTGTTTCGTTCGTAAATAACGAATTAATCGCTACACGTATGGTTGAGCGTGCGATAGAAAAAACTTGTACAGAACGAATGTACCGACTTTCTACGCAAGAAGGCATTAATACTTGCGGAGAGCATCTTCGAATTTTCAAGGCGTTTCAATGACCGGCTTCGAAGAAGTCGGTCAACGTAGCCGATGAAGGGCACTCGAGGAAAAAACTAGTTACGAAAAAGTGGCACGAGCAGCGAGTTAACAAGCCACAGGGGCGACATGTCGGACATTGTTAGTTCCTAATCCGGATTATCGACTTGCTCGTCGAAGATCGCTTCCTTATCTGATGCTCGACAAACACTTGGATAGTGTGCAAGAAATGGCTGATAAGATAACGGATCGAGTGGGCCCGTTTACTTACCTAGAGGATGAAGTACGAAAGAGAGAGTGAGAAAGAACGACAGAGACAAGATGCGTCAAGTCGGTAACAACCCGCGGTAAATGTGTCAAACATTTCAAACAATTTTTATCGCAGGTATTTTTACTCCGCGAAAGCAAAAAAAAAAAAAAGAAGAAAATGAGCAACGCTTTAATTTAATTAAGATGAATATCCAGACGAATATAAAAACTTTTGATGAACGTATTATGTGTTATACAAATTGAGCTTTGGAATTCATTAGCATTGCAACGAGACATGATTACATCGGTAAAATTTGAAATCAATCTGAAAATATATACAGAAGCTATATTTACTACAAGCAAAACAAAGCTGGCAAAAATCAACAAAATGCTCGAGCAGTCAGTTTTTGATTATATTAGTACGCCAGACCATCATTAGTAATAATTGTATGTTTAAGATCGTTATTCAAGCTGCATATTATTAAAATTATTTTTGTAAGGTTATGTTTCCAATAAATGTTTTGTAGCTTCTACATACAACTTCAGATTGGTTCCAAATCTTGCTAACATTGGGTTGTCCGAAAAGTCTCTTTCGTTTTATGAGAAAATAACAGACACACAACGTTTTTTGTTTTATATTATTTCGTCGAATTACGTACGATCCATTTTGTTCTGTTGAGACAAACACCGCGACATTTCACAGACTTGGCTTCACGTTTGTAGGAAGGTGCATTATTGTAAAAAAACACGTTTGCGAAAGAAGGACATTTTTCGGACAACCTAATATAACCGTAGCAGTCGTGTGTCATTACAGTGTTAATGGATAAAAAAGTTTCCGTGGTAAATTTTCGAATATTTTCACGAGTTACTGTAAAAAATAATGTCTCGATACGAACAAACTTCCATTTTTGTATCTCTATTTGCAATTGTGCATAATGTCATAGTTTTTTTTCCGTAGAGTGAAACGATGTGGAGATGGCACAAAGATATGCAATTGATGAACAATAAAATTTTAACGAAAGTTGTGTGCAAAATAGAAAGTGCGAATATACATTAAAAAGAAATTCAACTGTTTAGATAATTAGCGATTAAGTTTTACCGAGTTAGCAGTCGTGGTTATTAGTTTCACTAGCAAAGAAGTACATATACTGAGAAGCGAAACGTCAGGAATAATTTCACATTTTCTCTTTTGTTATGAATAATCATTGTTTCTCTACGCGACAAATACCTTGAACTTTTCTTTACTTTTTACTAGGACATAACACAAGTCGTTCCGAAAGGTAGTTCACGCTCGACTATATATAATTATTCCTGTTCATTACTGTTTTTTGAAGTACGATAAACAGGCAATTTAACAAGATTATTAGATATATGTGTTACGTAAAGGAAAAACTGAAAGAACATAGAATTGAAAGTTAAATTTTAGTATTTATTAACTGAACTCGTCATCCCTAACGCGTTTTAAAAATATCAAATCTTCCAATAAAACCTATTCTCATTCTATAACGATATAAATGATAAAAAGTTCTATATTTCGCTTTACTGTCGATACTTTTGAGATATTCGGTTAATATGTGTTACCTCATCGTACATATAATCGCAAACACGTTGTTTCGTGAGCTAGCCAAGAAAGAAACGCAGCATCCACACGTGTAACTACATACATGGAAGAAATATTTGATTATTTAATCATGATTCGGTAGCTGTCCTTTAAGTGATAAATATTGAATTAAAAAATGGCGAAAAACGAACAATTAATTGGCCAGCATGATGCGCACCTTTTTCTCATTACGTCACTTATCATTGGCGGGCATCTCGTTGCGGTGAATCAGCGAACTAAAATTTGTCCTGTCTCTGCTTTATTATCCCTATCTCGTTCTATATGTATGAGGCATTGGCATAAAAAGCGATTCACTAGTCAAGTTCGCGGTTTATTGAGTACAAACTATTTTTAACTTCAAAATACCACTACCAGTTTATGTTTCAATGAATCTGTTTTGTTTCGTTAAAAGGAGGTATTAGGTCTTATTTCATACAGAGGATTATTCTCTTTGTTCTCTGCACAATCTATTATGGCTACGTTTAAAAATGATGATTTCGATAAGACTCCAACGATTTTCCTATTGTCATATGAAACTAAAAAATAGATGTTATAATACGTAGATAATTAACTGATTACCAGATATCTTTTGTACTAATTTTTTCCGATAGCTGCCTCTAACAGTGCCAATTTGGAGCATCAGATAACGAACATCAGATAATTATGATTTGTCAACCATTACTATATCTGATAAATTAATAAAATTTATATAAATAATAAAAATCGTGGCTCATCCTTGATAAGCAAACGTTCGTATTATTGTTTCAATACTGATAGACATATTTTTATTGGTTAAATATTTAAAAGAAAGAAACACACAACACATACATTAATAAAAAAAGTCAAATGTATCATTCTCGATAATAAGTACATACATGGTAAGTACACGATTTGTTTTACCCATTCCTTCTTCTGGAATGCAAGTGTGGATTCAGCCGAATTTCGGTAGAATCCGTTTAGAAAACGCGGTATGTACTTTTCGAACGTGGAACAAATTTAGGTTAAGGCCTGATTATAACCGTTTGCGATTGACTGGATTTTCTGTTTCTTCAAGTAATAAATAAAATTCACTCAAGGTTTGTGTTCGTATAAACACGTCTTCTTGCAGTGTACACAAGAGCAAACCAAGAAAGAATGGAGAACCCATTGCGAATACTCTTAGCATCTGCGAATTCGTAAATTCGCTTCACGGCCATAAGAGAATATCGAAGAACGAAGAAATTAACGTAGTTGGTTAATGATTATTCATATCACTGGCATTATGTAATCGTTCGCAATGAATGACTACAAACCTGTTCATTATGTGGGAAACGTGTTGTCAAAACGTGAGCATAACCTTAAAAAATGTGTTGACTCTCTCACCTTGATGATTTTATACTTTTTTTTGGTAGCTTGGTTCAGGTCCTCGTGCACTTTATCTAATAGCCATAGCAAGAATTCCTGAGCGTCGTGCTGCAAGTTCCCGCGATATTGACTTCCGTATTTGTCGACGACGCTCTTGAACGCCGTGCTCATCTCTGGGTCGTATTGGCAGCTCCAGATGGCCTTCAACAGCAGGGCTAACTGTTCAGTGATCTCTCCCTTCGTCCCGTACTTTTTCGAGTTCAATTTATTTCTTCTAGAAAGGTCGACCTTGTACTGGTCCAGCACGAAATATTCCGCAAGTATGTCCGTATGCGACAAGCACTGCAATACAGCGTTCATGAAACACGTGTTACCGTGATTGCGTAAACCTATGACCCCTGGCACCTTATCAGGTGGTATATGCGCCGGTCTAGGTGGAGGTACCCTTATGTCTCCGGCACTGGACCCGAGATCGTCCCTGTGAGACGTTTTGTGATTCTGTGTGCCCACATTCGACATGTGCTGGACCATCTTGTTGATGAACTTTCTCCACGAAGGTCTTCGAAACACTTTTTTCATACCTGACCTATCCGGATAACTTTGACTGCCGTGCAATCGGCCTATATTCTGCTGCATACTTTCCACTTGCTGTTGATGTTGCTGCATATTGTGTCTGTCTTTGGTGCCCGCCGCACTGCCACCGTCTTTCGAATCGCGATTTTGTTTCGCACGTCGTCTTAACATCCTACTTGCACTATGAAATGGATTCCTCGATAATGTAAACGTACACTTTAAACGCGAGATGGAATCCTGTGTTTTTAGCTTCGGTAATTTAACCTCTTCCACGCCCAGCTTACCCTCCGACACCGATTTCATCACCGCACTAGCATTCTCACCGTTCATCGCCGGCCACGGAAACACCGTTTAAGCTTTCGCTTGTCGTTCACATCACGCTTTTCGTTGATCGCTCAACCCACGCGTCTTTTACATGCTGTACGTCAAAAACTGCTCGCGGAAAAACATCATACACGTAACCCGCACTCATATACTACGGCGGCCATTTGCCTTTATCACACAGGCTTCCACGATTTCATGATGTTTCGATCATAGACTACACGAAATGGCTGATGGCAGATGTATTATGTTTGCGATCGAAGCGCTCCCTGACGAGAGTGACCAGTACCATTGTTAGTCAAAGTGTTGGCATTGACTAAAGACATGATAGACGTGACATCGAAACGAGTTTCGTGTTTCACGTTCTGAAATACCGACCTCGAAAAAAATCGTAGTGCTTTTCATGCCCTCTACAATTTATAACGTTGTGTCGCGACGATTGTAATTACCTATGATAATTAACTATGTATATATGTTATTCGTTTGAATAGCAAACAAAGCATTAACCAACGCTTGAATAGATAAACTTTTGGTCATTGAATTCATTTATCGGAATATCTACTACTATTGCATGAATGGAAAATTGTAAGTACATAGTAAAGAAATAAGTACCTGTCGCGTGACAGGTTCAAATAAATGGAAGTCAACCGTACATTAAATACAAGTTATAGACATTGTTGTATAAAATAACGTAAGTAATTAAATTAATAATTGAACTAAAACAATGCTTTAACGTAATCTTATATTAGAAGGTAAAATAGAGTTGTCTTTGTAAAAACAGTGACACGTTTGACAGTTAATTGTTGAACAACGGTATATGCTTACAATTTAGTTAAGAAAATGTACAAATTGTTATAAGATATTATGGTGGGTCGTAAAAATAACAAATCTAGTGATAGAGTAAAGAATTTCAATTCATTCCATGTCGAGATTTATTTAAGAATCTAATATGTACAACTTAATACGATGACTTCGTCGTCGATTTTCATAGAATGCTGATTTGCAAACTGCAAATATTTCAACTTTTGCTGACGCTCTTTCAGAAACGATAGTCTCAAGTCGTCGATCCATATGCAAAACTCATATTCTTCGTATCAATTTTCACCATGATCGTTCATCGTTCTACAGATTATATATTTGCTTCCATGAGTCTATCAAAAGATTGTTTTATCTGGAAATTCGCCATCTGACCAGGCAGTGTTTTCATTATGTATTTATATATGTCATTTAATTAATAGTGATTAAATTCATAATAAGAAAGATATAAAACAAACTTTCATACTGGTATTAAGATGGCGAAAAAAGATGTTTCAGATAATGGGGATGAAATGAAAAAATGAAATGAAAGAAAACGAAACGATTTGGCCGGAATCATGGAATTGGATGTCTATGTTTAACGATGTCTATGGTTATTGGAAAAGCCAGATAATTTCGCTTGTTCGGCCAAGATTGTTATTTATAACTTGAAACAAAATAACTAGCTAGTGAAGAATATATTCTTACATTTTATATTTTATCTATATGTATTCTGACAATAGCTAACATTTAAAAAATGAATAAGATAATCATCGTTTAAAAAGCAAACATTTATTCAAACGCGTGACATACGGCAACTTGGAAAAAATTTTGTTTCGCGGTATTTCTTAACTACGTTTCATGTATAAAAATAGTTTTTTTTAAGTTAATTTCTCAAGTTAGTTAAGTAATCTAATTAATTTAATTAATTTAATTAATGCGATCTTGAAGATGCCGTCGACTGTTTTAATTAATGTTCCATTATGAAACTTAGGAACTTCTGTCCTCGGTTATTCTGCAAGTAAAACATATACTGGATATGTTGAAGAAGAACCGACTGTATCATTCATGCCAGGTAAATGAACGGAAGAAACGGGACAATTTTCTTTTCTAAGAAAAAGAGAAATTTCACATCTGCAATAATTTCGTTTTAGGGAACGAAAAAGGAATAAAAAATCATCTATTGGTCAGACGTGTCGCATGTTTTCGGTACAGGTTTTACAATTTCTTAGAAGAATTCGTAATTGTATATGACTGGTATATCCAATATTCTCGGTTCGTTTAACACAGATTTAGAAGAAGCGTGAAACGAACGAAATACTTTAGCTCCTAATGTCGTACGTAGAATTATTATTATTATTATTATTATATTATCATTTTTATATTTTTACACTTTATGTTACAATTAATTCAGAAAGATTAATTTTATTTTGAAGCTGACATTGTACGATAAAGCAGAAATGGCGAAATGCAACGACTATTTGGCGTGGTACCAAAGTGGGCGCATCCAGCGGGCTTTTTTGTGACGTCAAGGATGGACTTTCTAGTTTCATATCCTCGGAAAGAGGAACGTTAAACTCCTTTTAAAAGTAGCTCATTTTTTAAATACGTTGAAACGTTCTTCATGGCGAATCGACTTTTTGGAAAAGGCAGATTGTGTTCTTTTATCTTCAGGCTGAAAGCTATTGCTTGTTCAGAATCGGAATTACCCTTGCTCAAGCGACTATGCTGTAGATAGCCAAAAAAGTATGAAAAGAGAATTTATGAAATTCGTGGTGTCCTTACACTAATCATTCTTTCGTGTCAGTGCCTCTTAAGTCGAGAACCATGCAAATTGAAAAATATTCGTTCTCATGAATTTAAATCTAATTTAAATTCGCTGGTGAAAAGTAGATTATATAATCATTTGATTACACCTTCTGGTCTTAAATTAGAAGGAATTTCCCGTTTCTTATCGTAATAATAATTATTCAATCACACATTATTAATTTTAATTTTTACTGAATAATATTTCCTAGCTTGAATAACTATTAATAATTTTTAAGAAATAAAACACATTTAATAAACGTTTTCAACCTGGTCGACATGTCGAGTAATTATGGTAATGTCTGTTGTACTCAATGAACGGTAAACGAATAAGTAGATTTAATGAGATGCTATGTATGTACATATAGTTGGAATTCATTATGTAACGCGCGATAGAACGATCAACGTCTGTCATCGCATTAGATCGATATGAAAGATATGTTGGACTCACAAACTTAAGCTAGTCGTCGGAAAATGATTGCCGAAAATTAATAATTATATAACAGTCGTGCGAAACATCGACACTAGAAACTAATTCAAGTGGAACAATTTTCCTTAATTACATTAATATTATCCATTAGAATGGAATTTATGTAAGAATTCAGGACTGTATTAATATCTCGGTTAACGATTTAATTCCATACTGTTCTAACGTGTTTATCTACTTCCTTATATACCTTTCACATTTTGCGTGACATCGAGATGAATTTATAAAGAAATTTGAATCACGACGTTGTCAAGCTTAATTTCAGTGCATTCTCAAATGCAAGGGAAATTATTAACGATTTTTTTGTACGTGACAAAACGGCGAAAAATACAATGGTATGTTTACATAGGTATTACTGTTTCTTTGTAATAAGATTCGCTTCGTTTCGTACGGCCATTTAGAAAACGGCCTTCGAAGCTTTTTATTTGACACTGGTCGATATTTGTCCAGCTTCGATGTTCCTCGAAGATTAAGTCACTTTGTACAGGATGCTCGAAGGAAAGCGTTTTATGACTAGATTAACCCCTTTCGACAGCATCGACAGTATATAGTCTTTCCTAAAATTTTCTATTCCGTTTCTCTTCCAGAGCTTCGATCGAATTGATTATACTTTTTGAACAACGTCAAGATATAACAGTGTCTAATATTCCGCTACAACTCAAACGCTATCTCTAACGATAATAGTTAAAATAATATAACGCTCAACCGTGGTATTTCAGGCGCGTTGCTTCCGGCTTTTAGTATTATTCGCCAGCAGAACTCACTAGTGGATGGATAGCCACCGATGCTCCGGAACAGCTGACGGAATTCTCGATGTAATCTTGGAAGTTGCTCTCGATCACCCACATTAGATCCTTATAACCAGGAATAACTCCCGTTGGTAGTCGACACTCTCCAGCTTGTTCGACTAAAAGGAAGTTGTCTTGAACGAAAGAAGTGTCGGTGTTCCACATGTAGATATTGGAATCACCTAAAAACACAATAAAAATACCATAAATAAGTTTTAGAAATGAAATCTAATTTAATTCAATTTCTCTACCCTTAATTCTGAAAAAGATGGCAGATCCATTGTCAGTGCCCAGGAGTACGATCTTGTTCTTCTTCCTGCCGATGTCTATTATTGATCCATTCGCATTTCCTGTTCTCAGATTCACTGCTTTGACCGCAAACATTCTGCTGGAGCCTAGATACGTAAAATAGACGACCGATCCGCAGCTTTTCCTTCTAACGAGCGCCATGTATAGGACGTCGGGTTTGTCTGTGTTGGATGCCACTGCTGATGGAAGAACCACGCGATATCCGTTATCAGTCGTGGCATTATAAACGATGATGGCACCGGTACCAGCGTCAGAAATGTACACATAGACTTGACCATCTTCTGCGTAGTCAATGATCATGTATTGAAGCTGCGAGGTACTGTCTACCAACGAGCTCAAGTCGATCACTTTTACAACCTGAAATCGATAATATTTCCTCCTTTTAGGATCATGGATTAACGGCGATGCCATTTTCAAAGATTGTGGAAATCTTCCAACGTTTCAATCCTTAATTGTTACCTTAGAGAGGTGCTAACTGATGTTATAAATATCAATGTAATTTCGTTTATTAGGTAACGCACGGCTGGGTAGATGCCTCGATAACTTTTAATTAAGTTGAGGCTTATAATCATATAAGGCACTTGTGGCTTCAGATTCTAATCTCCTTATAATTAAGCAGAATTTTACTTTCAACTATGTTTAACTGCCGTTCTATTCATTCGGGACGATCCCATTGTCAACCACGATTCTACTTTCCAACAAGTATACATTTAACCCTAAACTTCATGTCTATATTATCTCACAATAATCTGGAATTTTATCTCCAGACGACCTCAACAGACTAATTCTACTCTCGCGCAATCTTTGACCTAGATCAACGATCAAACTACCACTTACCTTTCCGCTCTTGGCGTTGACTCCAACGACCTTCGGAGGACATCTACGTACAGGTTGCTCCAAAGTGTTGACGATCCCAACATCGAGAACCCACAAGATATCTTGTACATCCAGAACTATATCTACCGCACTCTGCAGTGCCTGGCAATTTCCTTCTTCCTGAATTGCCCAGCAGGGGAATGGGGCTATCTTTGGCTCGCAGCTTTGCGATTTCATGGAAAGAACACCCAAAGTAAATGGTACTCCTGGTTTATAGCGCGGCAGAGCTAGGATCGCTTGGTCTTCGTATATTTGTGCTCTGGTAGCGATCACGTTTCTTGTGATGTAACGACCGCTTGTCTCGTAAATGTTCTTCGTACTTTGACATGGCCAATTTAGGCTAAGTCCTGAGAGGATCAAAGGTTTTGGCACCACTGGTTTACCATTACTCGGTGGTACAATATTTGTTACGGTCGTTAGACAGAGGACGATGTAGATCAATCTTTTCATCCTATCGTTTCTCGTAGAAAATGATTTACGGGACTGTAAAAGGGAAGTGAAAAAAGAGAAAAGAATACGAGGAGTAAATATTAGAATTGTTCGAAGCTTTGAGCAATTGTATTTGAAACTTTATCCTGACTTTTCGTCATCGTTGTAGTTTCTTTTTATAAGAGACCGATCAAAACACTTGCACACGAAAATTTCGAATATTCAGAACCAGACTGCGAATGTTTCCGTATTTATGAGAATTTTCGAAGGTGTAAAAATGTATGAACGTAGAACGCGTAGGATGTACATAATACACAAAAAGTATAAAAAGATATTTAAATTGCAGTGTATTTATTACGATATTTAATGAACGAAATATTTCCGATTAGGTTCCATTTATTTAGTCGCGTTCACGCAAAAATATAGATCTGCATAAATATTCGTAGCCTAATTATGACACCGTAGAAGCGTGAATGGCTTAAATTCTAGAAATCGAAAATCAATTAATTGGATGAGATAAAGACTTACGCGATTTTACGATGTGAACAACACAAACTCTCGAATACGCGAATCTTATATCTGATATGCAGCTTATATACAAACTGTCCGTAGAACCCTATGCAGCGATTAATCATATTCACTTTGTATATTTATAAAGTAGCGTGTTCTTCCGGTTGTCGCAATACTTCCGCCCGGAGCCAGACGGCACGAACTCTTGAGAGCAACAAGGAAGCGTATTCTCGAAGTTATTTACCAAACAGCGAATAATGAACGAGGAAGCTTCGCTTGTAAGATGAATTTCCTTCCTTCGTTTAATAATTTTATAAATAAATTAATCATACTCCTGCATACACGAGTTTACACAAAATTACGTGACAAATACGTAATTCTAAAGTTGTTCAAGCTGCATTAAATAACACTGATACGATCATAATGTTAGTTAATGAATATACCGATGATTAATTTCGTCAATCATCGTGATAATTAATTGTAAAACGATTATTAAACATCCGATCATTTACGGATCTTCCGGGTTCGATATATAGGATAACAATGTTAAGGGATGTCAAAATGCAAAATATTTCTTCCTGTATTTCGCAACATGGCGAACACATCACCTCGTATATAACTGGCGTAATTTTAAAGACTCTTCAGTTTAGTCTCCATAAAGAATACTATGTACATCGTACGACAATTTATTTCTGTGTTTACGACGACCGCCATTGTGGTCATTCTTGCGATAACAAACGGTGGAAACGCGACTTTACCCGAAACCATAAAATGGACCGGTGGAAACTTCGAGTGGCCTTGTCCAACCACCAAGAACATGTTCAAAAGTAGTGGAAAATACATTTCGAAAAACGTAATCGCGACCAGGGTCGCGCTGTATACCAACAACGCCATTGTGGCCCTTCCCAGGTACAAATCAAAGAATTCCAATTTCGATCCTTCAGACTCAGGAAACTGCTCGATGAATCGGCTAGAGTCTTTGGTAAGATTACTGGTAATACGTGTAATTCATTTCGAACAAACCGGTTTGCGATATAGGTACAAGGCTGGTATTCCCGTGACGTTGGCGAAGATCTCTCAGGATGACCAAAGCTGCGAAGCAACCCTGGTCCCCTATCCTTGTTGGTCCCTTCAGGAGGAAGGAACTTGCACGGCTCTGCAGAACGTGGTAGACATTTATCTGGATCCTCAGAACATTCTCTGGGTTCTCGATACTGGAGTGGTGAACACTTTGGACGAACCTATGCGAAAGTGTCCGCCAAAAATCCTCGCTGTCAACGTCGTCACAGGCAAGGTAAGCGTTGTTTGCTAATCTACAATGTCTCTGTGTAATCCTATTAATACTTTTGCCTAGCGTGAACAAAGTAACTACTTTTACGCTTGTCAGTCTAACAGGAGCGAACGGATTATAATTATTATTATCTGTCTAGTTAAGTGCCGATTGCATTGCGTTATCACGGAGAACAGATTTGCATTCTTTAAAATATAAGTTTCAAGTTTATTATCGAATGGCATAAATTATCGATTGGCTCGAGCAACACTACGTCAAATCTCATATCGTAGTATTTATTAACGAGGTTGAGATACTGCCACGATCACGATGTGTTGCAACTATCCTTCTAACTGTTTCACACTTTTTTAACCACTTTCCGCTCCATTCTCTGATATTTGACAATATTCAGCTATCTTTCAAATCGTCTCCAAAAAGTGGGAAATATCGTTAAATCCTATAGTTACCTCGTTATTTCTTTCATCGTTTCTCTGACAGTTAGTGAAGACCGTAGACCTGACTGGATTGACGAGTTCGGCGTCCCGATTGCAATACCTGGTGTCCGATTACAGTCAGGACGGCAGAGTGTTCGTCTATGCGTCAGACGCTGCGTCAAGAGCCATCCTCGTCTACGATGTCACTCTAGGTCGAGGCTACCGCGTCGTTTTGCCCCAAGCCGTCGCCATGGGCACAACCCGAAGAGACGTTTTGTATCTTGCGCTTCTCCGACGTTCAGACGGGAGCACATGTTTGATCTTCACTTATTTAAGCAGTAGCCGTATGTTCTCCATCAGAACGGAACATCTACGCAGTGGTTCTGCCAATGGCAAGATCCACGATCTTGGTATGAAACCGAAGAAGATGATCTTCTTGGGTACGGACAATGGCAGCGCCCTTTTCTTCCGGTACGAAGGCGAACCGGATGTTTACCGATGGGATGCGGCCAATCCATTCGTTTCACGATGTTTCGACAAGGTGTACACCAGTGCCGAATGTTCCCTTGCTACTCATGTGGTTGCGGATTACGCGAGAGGGAGGATGCGCGTGCTTGAATCGAACTTTCCTGATTATATGCAAGGCTCGGTTGGATGTGGTGCCACACAGGCGTTGAATGTTATGTGATGTTGAGAATCGTAGGGTAGGTTTAGCATTAAATAAATTAAATTCTAACGAAATATATTATTTTTCTATTTATCGTATCTTTTATTCTTAGCCTTGCTTCGTCTTGAAATATTTAACGTTCAATAGTTCTGCTGAGATCGACTGAAATGTTCCTAGATTTCCGATGATCCTACATTTTTGTGAAAAGGAAAGAGAAACAAAGGAATTAAAAATATTTATGCATACGGTTCGACTGTCGATTCTAATCGATACCGTAAAACTACACAGCAGTCATTTCTACGGCCGTATGCGTCGAACAGGGCTATAAATCAAGATGCAAATCATTTCGTGAGGCTGACTATGTATCCCGTAGCTCGAAACGGTACCAAGGAACTTCGTCGGAAAAAACGGAACCTTTCTCTCTTACAATCACTCCTTCGTTGCTGCGACCATGATTAGTCGGCGTTAGTCGACAACAAGAAACGTTTCCTCTAAATCGAACGGGCAATAATTCACTGGAACGTTGAAAAGATAAAACAGAACGCGTATCCAACTTAATATTTTCTCCAGCTGTCACATTTGGCGAACAGTTGTGGTTATCAGGTCACGCAACTGCGCTAAGATTTGCACAGTTACATTTCTAGGTAAATGAGATCATTGTATAATAACAGTTGGTCGTGAAATGTTTTTATATTGTGATATTTCAAAATATTATGCATATACGTATTGGGTTGTCTCAAAAGTTTCTTACGTTTTAAAAGGAAATAATAGATGCGCAATATTTTTTTATGCACAACATGTTTTATATTATTTTTATTGAATTATGTATATAAAATGATAGATACGATAAATAATATAAAACAAAGAATGTCTTGCATCTATTGTTTCTTTGTAAAACGAAAGAAACTTGTGAGTCAACCTAACACTTACCACTATCTTTAAATTCCCTTACAATCAGTACGATTGCATGAATGTTTTAATAAAAAGAATTGGAAAGCGCGTGTCACAACGTGTTATCACGTTTCTGCAAAGAACGAAACTCTTTCTTCAAAGCAGAAACGCAGCTTTCCATGGAAATCGATATACGGTATTGAATTTGTTTCCTGCATTGCAACTATCCGAGTGAAAGCTCGTTCCATATATTGTTACGCATAAAATAATCCATACCTCTTTATGCCTTTCGTATTAATTACCATTTACAACAGCTAATACGCGTAGATCGAATAGAACCAGCCTAGAAAGTATTTTTTCAGCGTTGAATTTATTCGTTGAAGCGTTGAATATCTCGGCCTTGTATCGTTTCTACAAATTTTACTATTTGGCATTTTAATTATTTTTCTATTTCTAGGTTTCCAAAGCTTTCAGTTCTAATCATTGTCGACACAATAAATTAAATAAAAATTCAACGATATCGTTTATGCTAATTGGGTGGTATAGCGTGCACGATTACCATCAAAGTTTCTTATTATGACACGCGTAGAGGTCTGCTGGGATCGCGACTTGGTTTAATTAGCCTCTTGCGAAGTGTATGAGCGTGCACGCTGTCGAAACGTGTTCCAACCATGGTTGAGAAAAAAATGATAGTTACTAGAGCTACTACTCTACGAAGACACGTAATTGTAGTTCACTTCACGAGGTGATTTACTACTCACCATGCTATGTAATTTTCATGCGGATTTTTTTATAAATTTCCACGTCGACGATTATTAAGCGTATTTATTTGCAGATTATACAATTTTATAACGCAGCAAATTATTCCGTTGGCAACTATGTTGGCATCACTTAGTTGCCAGCCCAATAGATAGTAATATAAATGAAATAAATATTTTGAAATAACCAATGAATATTATCAGATACTTAAGTTTCTTCAAACGATATCAAAAGTTCCTAGAAACGTAATTTGATGACTGAAACTGTCAATTAACCCTTTAACCTATGATTTACGTTCGAGAATTTTGGGCCGAAAACGTAGACAAGCACGCGCAGGCTTCGAGCCATTCGCACGACTTGTGTAGTACGTACCACGAGCGATACCCGTAATATTTACGATTGGTCCGATCATCTACTACGGGCTACGCCCGTAGTTGTAAGTTAAGGGGTTAATACTAATTGCAGGGAAGCTGGAAAGTTGTGGAAATCGCGAGTAAATATTACGAATTCCTTTCACGTAGGTAACAGCGTTCGAGTTCTACTAAATTTGGTATCTTTGATTCGTTTCTCAATAGGATAGCTTGTTGTGGTCGTTAGAAATCAAAAAATAGAAAATAAGTTAGAATCGTGTGGTGTTCCACTTTCATCGTTTCTTCGGAACAGGTCCAGCGCGATTTAAACCTGTCGTTCACCGTGTCTTGTCCAATACGTCGCGTGTCAATAGCAATCTGTATTTTACATTTAAGTAATTCTATCGTACGTTTGGCTTCAGATTTGCTAAAATTTCAAGTTTCCACATCTCAATTTAAAACTTTAACGTTCTAAATCGAAAAGCTTAAAAGTTGAAACACTTGAGAGTCTACGCTAAAGAGCTTAGAAATTGAAAAATTGAATTGAATCCAAGTCTAAAAGTTCAATAATTTGAAAACTTAAGTTTAAATCTAAATTTAAGTACAAATACGTTTAAAAATAAGGAGTAAAAGATTGCGTGTAAGATCGCGATCGAGTTTCGATTTTTGACCGTACGATTATCCGACCGTGCAATGTAGCCATTTTGTACCACCGATC
Source organism: Bombus pyrosoma (assembly GCF_014825855.1). Taxonomy (NCBI): domain Eukaryota; kingdom Metazoa; phylum Arthropoda; class Insecta; order Hymenoptera; family Apidae; genus Bombus; species Bombus pyrosoma. The sequence goes on from NC_057776.1 coordinate 9,940,340, forward strand.
GAATCGTTTCGAACCAACCACGTTAAGGGCGATATTTTGAAATCTTGATCGTGACAGATTGACACGCGCTTACTAAACGGACGATTATGTTTTTGTAAATTGAAACTTCAACACAGATCAGTAGCTGTGTGTATAATATAATAATATGGAACAATTTTTCAAGCGATAGTCAAGAAGCGTGAAGTTTTTCGCAACAAATCGACCGTAACATTTTTTCCCTCTATTCTTTTCTTTCTTATCTGCTGAATGCCGGCGTTAATTAGATTTGATGGGATCCAACGATTACGCGGCAATTACTCAAACCTCGTTACTCGAATTATACGACGATTAGCACTATGCGATGATATAACGAATTAACAGAGTGTATCATTCTACTTGTACTAATCTGATGAATGATTGATGCGTTTTTATTTTCTTCCCAAACTTTAAATTCCTTAGAAATTTTGCTAAAAATTATCGATATTAAAAAAAAATATGTATCTATCTGCGATCTAATTTTTCTAGCAACAGAAGTTCTTTCACGTAAAAAATAAACGACGAAGGTCTAAAATGGATAATCCAAATTATATATTTATTTTATTTATTGTTATTATTTTTTACCGTTAGCTTCTTTCCATTCTCTTAATTTGCAAAACCTTACAAACACCGTCTTCAAAAAGATACTTGGTTCTACGTATGAGAAATAAAAAAATTCCTTTATGGGAAAAAATTTTCTCCCAAAAATTCACCGACGCAGGTAACTGAGGCGTGGCGCGACTAAATAAATAAGCGAAACTAAACCAGTGGAATTCAGCAAAAGATCTCGTAACTCAGAATGTGTGCGACAATGGTGTACACGGTCGAGCAACCGCGTTCGAACTTTCCAAGACGGACACGTATGCGTGCATGCGACGCTGTTCCGTATTGCAGAAGAATGAATTCGGTATGGAAACACACTGAGAGCCGGGTTCACTGAATCGTTTGACGCAAGTCCTACAAAACAACCTTGCAGCACCCGTGCTTTTGCGCGGGCAGACCGTTGTGTCTTTGTGAATAATCTGAACGTGAAACGACTTATGCAACGAAATTGTCCGAGTAGCGAGACGTTGTCCAGATTTCTCGCGGCAGATAATTATTTTCCTCGCCAATTTCCTGGTGATAAGGTGAGAATTATCGGTTTCAAGTGGTTTTAGTCGACGGTACCTTGGATTCTTGACGAATTATAAAAAGAAACAACAATTCAAAATTTGATAATAATACATTGGACTATTTGTTTCGTCGATGATTTATTATTCGGAGGAAAATTTTAGGTATCGTGATTGTGTAGAATAATTAGACGTAATCATTGGAATTGGTCGCTAGTCTAAAGAAAAGAGACGAATGATCCCGCATAAACGACGCATGAACGTACCTGACCTTTAATAGTCACAAATCATTCATCTACTGTCACTTTCGCGTAACTGTAACATTACAGTAGCACATGGTTCATAGATTCTACATATTCTTTATGAACAAGAAAAGTCGTTGACAACGATACGCCACGAAGCTATTGGTCGTAACAAACTGGCACAAAGTATCAATCACACGATCTTAACTAGACCGCGGCTATTCGTGCGAAAAGTACAAGTAGCATTCTGTGAATCTTGAAAATTGCCTCTAACAGTCTGATCGTAAAAATCTCCAAATAACTTAAAATTAACCCCGATGAAATTTTGCAGGATCCAAGCTTACAGAACCTTCGTGGATTTAAAACTCAGCTCGTTTCACTTGAAAGTAAGAAATCCGATACGTGATGGATAATAGACGTTCTAGAAAAATGATCATTCTCCTGGGGAACATAATGCCAAGCACGATTCTGAATCACGCGAAGTGACAAATGATCGTCGTTGGTAATCGTTTATCGAATATCCGCCCTGTTTCGCATGATCAATCACGATGGAAGGGAAACAGTAAGATTTCGTTGCTTCCGTTTTTCCGTGGGAGTTCTTGCGACCCTATGCACGCAGCTATTCCCATGATATTTCAAGTCGAACATCTTGCGTAACCCTAAAATGCTTCATTCTTCGCGGCTATAGATCAGCGACGCGGGCAATTCTTGCGCAATATTTACCTTGGTACCCCGTAATTTCTTTTAGTCTTGATTGGAATCGACGGACGAGGGCCGCCTTATCGCATCCGTTTTATTGGAATTGTTCTTAAGAAATTGGCACGCGAATCTTGTTCAACGTTACTTCAATCGACGGATACTTTCTGATAAATCTGAGTTTTACGAGGTCTTTTGAATTCATTTATAGCTGCTGTTTAATCCTCTTTCGTCTCTTTTCTCTATTCTCGCGAATAGAATGAAATAAAAAAATTATATACACGTAAAATGAACGTAAAATTTGCAAAGCATGTCGATAAATCTTATTTGCGTGATTAAACGAAGATTTATATTTTAAGGCAAGAATTATTCTCGAGACAAAGCAAACTGTTCTATTGTATTTGATACCGTGAAACGGTCTATTCCAATCGATCGAATTCATCTTACACGATTTGTCGTTAAAGTACACGTTGGGCTATAGCTAAAGAGCGAACGAAACGATGAATGCCGTGATTAAAATCAAGTACGGTATCTCCGATATATAGTCGCACCGGTGCGCCAAGAAAATGGCAATTGAACGAGCTACATTAGTGGTAAATGTTATGTGGAAGGCCTTGGTACGTAACCCCGATCGAAAGTCCCCGGAACTATAGACCGCGCCCACTCTTCTTGATACACCTACGTTTTTGGCTGGCTCGTTCGAAAAAAATGTAGCAATCTGACCCTGGAGAAATGTGAAGAACAAAAATTACTTTCGTAATAGACGATAGAGCCGACACGTGTCCAATATGGTTAACTGTTAACTAAATTTATTAGAGCTATTTGTTAGAACGAGTAGATAATACAAGTGGACAAATGGAATCCGAAGCGTTCAAAACGAAATACTTGTAATTCTCTCGTTTGTATTACAGCTGGGATACTGCGTTCCATGTGAGCGTTTTACGTAGCTGGTCACCATGAATGCTGAACGTTAGTCCTTGTAGTATTGTCCGTAAATCGCTTTCTCCACTATAGCGATTCGTATCGGATACACTCTGATTCAAAGTCCTGAACCCTCAAATCGTAACCTTTGCTCGCGTAACATATGATTCCCTCAAGTATACCGTATCATTGAAACATTTTAACGATATCATTGAATCGTTAATACCAGAGAATCGTAAGTTCGTGAGGTTTTAGAATTTTATAAACGTAATATTCTAGCTACGGTGTATAAGAAATGAAAATTATCCAACCAGAACTTTGAACCATAGCTGGTGCAATTTATTTTCTGCGAATCTTTACTTTCATCGAAGAAGGTTTCGAACATAAATATTCCAGAATTATTTCAAATTTTTCGAAAGTTTCGAAAACCTAAAAAAAGAACACTGTGTTCAATGTTAGACAGAAAGCAAATCCTGTTTGACCCATCCTTATCTTACTTCAAAATTCCACTTTCAAAAATCTAATCTACCAGAATTCAAGTTCACTTGAATTCTACCGGACACTAGCGTAACTAATTTACAGAGAAAATTCGAAAGTAGCTTTTAAAGATCAGTGGCAAGATCAATGGTAACCTTTGTCGAAAACACACCCACCTTGGTCTATCGAACACATTTCGCGAAAGTGTATCCCTGAATGTCACGAAGGATCATTCGCCTCACTGGTATACCGTATGTATACTTATACAATGTGTCGATTTTCTGTGGTTAGCTTGCCTCCTGTCACTCGGACCGCTAGGATCCTAGTCGATGCAAGGAAATTAGACCAGTCGGTGTTCAGACAGCGGGACTTGGTACACGCTCGTTCAACGGATTTGCAGCTAGTTCGAGCTGGGTGCACGACCTCACTGGATGAGTCTGTTCTTTCAATTCCTTTGGATTTTCTTATTTCAAGTTTCACGATTTTTAGGCTGAACAAGGTTGGTTTTTTACATAATTTTTATTGATTTTGTTCGATCTTTGGCAATGACAGTGACGAACGGTGACTTACGAATAGCTTACTCGAACCCTTAGAAAATTCTTATGGATATATTACGTGCGTAATACAAAAAGTTTTAAAATTTTAATAATATTTCAAGTGTCGTGGATTATTATATAATACAAAGATCGTTATAGGTAAAAAGCTTTGAAACAGAATACTGTGATGTGGCCGATAGTAGCTTTTCGACGTAGCTCGACGATACGCGAGGATGTTTTTGCTCGATCGCGAAACATCTTCGTTGATCGATGAAAATTGCTACGGAAAACGATTGATACGTTAGAGCATAAATTTGTAACTTTCCGGGAAATATTTGAAATATTCGAGTTGTGTAACGTTTGAAGATCGAACGCGACGTTTAATGACATCCGAGACCCGTTGCACTTGAACCGTATAAAAAAATTGTCAGAGCGGAGAATTAAGACCGTGACTTTGTTGGAATTCAATAATCGATAACTTTCGGTCGCGTGAAATCACCGGTTTATGCTCCGTTAGTTCGGAAAATTGTAACATTTTCGTTCTTCTCGTTTGTAACATCGTTCAGATCGAATATCAAGATGAATGAGCATCTTTCTGATAATGAATAATTACCGAAACAGCGTAGATAGTAAAAATTGGTATTTTTAAAGTTTGATGACATTTCATGTAAATAATGCGTAATTTTGTAAACTGATAAAACTGAATGTTCGATTGTATTGTTAGCAATATCTTTCAGATTTCTAATATTTACATTTTACAATTTTTAACATTTTATTTAACAAACATCTACAATTTTCTGAAATGGAAAGCACCATTACGTATGAGAAACGTAAAACGTTTGCGTACGTTTATAAAATTTATCATCGCATTACGCAAAACTACGTCTAGCGAGTTTGCATAACTATTGACTAGTATGTAATTTATGCTTGAATATCGAAATCGGATATTCGATGAGTTCAAGATCAAGTTCGATGACTAAGTGGGAAAATTCTTCTCAAAGTAATATCACGTGTTACTTTATCCAACTATGATGCATAGAAAAATTTCCAAATTTCATAATTTTCTTTTCTTTATGGAAACTTTTATGAAGATAATTGCTCGATCGATGCGATCTTTAATTTAAGACGACAACAATCAATACGAATGTTGAGTGAGACATTCGCGTGATAATGTTCAATAGGTGCGTGATACGTGTTCTTGCTAAAGCATGTCCGATCAACATCATTGTGTCGCGTGCATTGTGACCGTTGGTTGTTATAAAATACGCGGAAAATTAGTTGGCGAGCTTACTCGTGCACGTCTTTTCGGTACACGATACAAAGTTTAATCGATCAGTTCTTATTTGAATGTCTATCGGTCTTTGGAATCGAAAATTTGTACGTTCGTGTCTTTCACACCATCAGAATTTCTCAACTCCAAGCATGCATAAAGGTTTAATAAAAATATTTTTACGACATCAATTGCAACACAAATAATAACCAGTTGCATTGAAATATTATGTATCTTTACATACGTATTACAGTTACGTCCTTATTTCGTTTAAGTGGCAATATAAATCGTTTTATAGAGTTAAATCGTCTGCCATAAAGGTACTCGAGACGAAGACTCGTTAAAGCGACGTAAAAATGCATCGTTTCGTTTCAAGAGCTACCATTCAAATGCTAAGAAACCTTGGTTTTCGATATTTAAGCCATTTCGTGTATTTTCTACGCTTTCCACTGAATTATGCAGAATCTACTGTACTCGCTGATAAATCGCCACAAACAACATAAATTACATAGTCTTCTAAGTCACTTCTGTTGTAGAATGCAGCTACTGATCCTCTTAGCAGGACTCGCCTGCGCCTCAACCACCGCAGAAGTCCTCGAAACTATAGCTCAATGGCCGTTGCTAGACTTTGCACTTCCGTACGACCAAGAATTTCTCAATCAGTATCGTCCAGAGAATGTAGTACCTACTGGAATAGAGATTGCGTGGGACAAAATCTTTATAAGCGTCCCAAGATTACGAGCAGGCGTCCCGGCGACCTTGAATTACATCCCGAGGAATCTTCCGCTAGAAAGTAGCCCGCAACTTCAAGCTTACCCCTCTTGGGACTGGCACAGCGCTGGAAAAGGCGATCTGAACTGCTCCAAGCTGATCTCCGTGTACAGGACCAAACTAGACAGATGTAATCGACTATGGACCATAGATAGCGGCGTAATAACGTCAATTGATGACTTCAGACCGGTTTGTCCTCCGAAAATAATGGTATTCGATGTGAAAACCAATCAGTTGGTGCGACAGTTCACGTTTCCACGAGAGGTGAGTCTTGAACGTATCTTTCGAACAGTTGATTGATAAGGAAATCAAGTTGACTGATAGGAAAATTTATGAATATAGCGAATTTACGAGATTGTTAAAGTTAGATTCTTTTAAAAAGTCAACTTTCCCTCTTCAGGTGTTAAGACCAAACACGTTGATGACGAATCTGATTATCGATGATACCGCGGCAACTACCTGCGACGACGTGTTCCTTTATATATCTGACACTGCAGGACCTGGTAAGTAAAAATTTCTAATTATTTATTTCATTTTACTTTTATTTAGATGCTGTAGTGTTACTGTTACTCTTTGTCTCAAGGTCTATTGGTATTCGATGGTGCCACGGACAGGAGCTGGCGTGTGGTGCACGCAACCATGTATCCACATCCAGAATTCTCGACTTACAGGGTAAGAAGATTATAGATTCGTTCAAAACATTCTTTTCTTCCTCTCTGAAGTATGGTCAACAGCGTATGGCCAACAGCGCATGACCAACAGCGTATGCCCAACAGCGTATGGTCAACAGCAATATGGTCAACATGGATCATTAAATATATCGTAGTACTAATTAAGTGTATTACGAACGAATGCGTTACGTACATTCAACTCGTAACTAACACAAGATTAAAGGATTGTACGCGTGGCGAATAAATCGAGTTGTAAAATTCTTCCGCGGTGAGTTCCTACGGTTATGCGGCTTCCGATCGCGATGAATAGTTACGCAGCCGGAGCCGAGTCCAACTTCGTAATGCTCGCCACGATTTTACTTTTCTGCGTCGAGTATTTTACTATCTAAGAAACGGCAAGAAATTTCACGCTAAGGTGACTGCTTTACGCGTTCTGGAAATTTATAAGAAGTGAACAGCCAACAATATTCTATAGATAAAACAAAAAGAAAAAAGAGACAATAATATGATAATCCTGAAAAAATTTAACAAAATCTCCAATTCATTTTCAAGTATAAATCACTTTGACCTCTTCAGGATTAGATATTTTTCGTAGTATCGGAGAAACTTTTGATAATGAAAATACGGTTTTTCTTCAACTTTTGAAAACACACATTGTATCAATATCTAAGACCACAGTTTTCTTATATATCATATAGATATTATTTAAATCGTAAACGGATAAACGTATTTTATACAGATTGGCAGCGATACGTTCGAATTGATGGACGGTGTCGTTGGACTCGCATTTTCTGCCAGACTTGGAACGGTTTACTATCAACCTCTAGCGACCGATCGTCTGTTCAGTGTACCAACCACTGCACTTCAGGCGGGTCCACCAGCATTTGGTGAACAGCTACCGGTGACCTTAGTGGGTAAAAAGTCTAGTCAAGGTCTTGCTCTGGCCGTTGATCCACGAGACGACACGATCCTTTTCTCTCCACTTACCGAAACAGCCATTGCCGCCTGGCAACCACAAAGTAACCAACAGAGGTACATGTTATTATCATTCTAGCTTGTGTTATTCAAGATAACCTTGTGTTATATTTAAATGAAGATCACTTAACAATGGTAAGAATGACGATACATATTTGTTCTTCGTAGCCTCGTTCGCTTTACAAATAATTATCAAACTAAAAAATTCTTCGATATTTGAACGATTTCTTAACAAGTTATTCTTTTTGTAGGCTATTTATATAGCTTTTTATCGAGTCGAATCAGGTTGAAAACATACATATTTAGAGTTTCACGCGAATTTTTAAACGGTAGAAGATCCTGCAGGAGGAAGCCTGTACCATGTATTTTTATCTTCCGACTAGATTTCAAACGTCAGAGAATTTTTTAAAAGATTCCACTTTTTGCCATGATCTGTCTTTTTATTCGTATCGATCGAATTTTCCTCAGGATCTTAGCTTACAGTCCGGAGAAGCTGCAGTTCGTCGCTGAAATTCGATGGGCGGAGCGCGATAGTGGCAACTTTTGGTTAATGACCAGCAGATTCCAAAAGTTCTTCAGGCGAGAGGTGAATGCACGCGACATCAACATTCGAATAATGAGGCTGATGCCTATACAGCGTCCGCTGAAACATCCGATCCTCGATTCTTTTACTCGAACCTACTTACTTTCCGACTTTCCGTCGCATTTCTACAACAACACAATAGGATTCTAAAAGGAAGAACAAGTGTCGAAGAATCGGATGCGTCTTCGACGTACCTACGTACGTCTAATAGGAAATTTTCTGAAACTTCCCTAAGATTAGACTTAGAATAATCTAGATGTATATGGGTAATCCCATTACCTTCGAACAAGAGAAATCGAAGAAGCTTCATAAATTTCTTTTAGCAAGGAATCTCGTTAGAAAAGAAGGAAAAATGTTTATCGTTGACATCTTAGCGTCTGTAGAGTAGAATGACAATTTTGTAAAACATGTACTATAAACATGGATAAACATTTATATTTTACGGATAAACATTTGTAAAACAGAGAGTAGCGAATGTTATTTTTAAGCAATTTCAACGTAGGTGTTCATTGACGAGTATTAGGAACGTATCAGTAATTTGTAGAACCGAGTATTATGTTATATATAGAAACAGAAGTATTTTGTACCGTTATTTATTCATTAAAGACTAACGCTGTTTAATCCTACCATCATTCGGACGTTATTTATACAGTGAATCACATCACGTTCCAATACAGCAGATAAAATTCCAGGAAAAGTATTTTGTTTAAGGCGTGGAATGTTTTCTTAACTCGTACAGCTCCTTTTATATCCCATATATCCAAATGTCATTTTTTCACTGTGAAATACCAAGGTGAAATACAGGCTGTAAATTATTAAAAATACCGTGAATATAAAATTCTGTATAAATTATCAAAAATCGATGAATTATTTCGAACTTGGTAAACTCAGTGCGAATGTATATTTAAGTTATAATTAATAAGAAAAAAGTTATAACAAATAAGAGAACGAAAATTTTAGAAACAGGAAATGTTCAAAAAAAGATGTCCCGACTGAATGGGATCTTTAGAAATTAACGAACAATCGATATAATTACAAACTCGCAATGATTATATTTATCTATTAAATAAAATTCTGTATGCGTAAACGCAATTACACAATTGATATTGTCGCAATCGTCATTTACATCGTTCGGGGTTTTCAGAAAAAGGGAAAATTGCTGCCGTTTATGTATACAACGTCACAGATAAAAATTCTATTAAACAACTATGGAGACAGCTGCACATACTTATTACATAATCCATGAATTATCTATGTATAACCGAAGAGATATGTATTTATTGCGACGTCCGTCACACATCGATATTAAACGAGAACTGGAAAAAGTCGAAATCCATTACTGGGTTATTGACAGTTTATTGACATTTAGAAAATGTAATAGGTTCGTTATCTCGTAATTGAACAAGGGAACAAGGAAAATATTAGTACAAATATGCCAGTAACATATTCGTATTATGTGCGTGTTGTTAAGTTCATTCTGTTGATATTAAAATACGTGACAATACGTGATGTATTGGAAAAATGTAGAAGACCCTGAGAAACGAAACTCTTCAATTCCATTCCCTGCAAAATTTGTTAATTCCAGTGCAAGAAAGTATATAATTATCGTTTAATTGTTCAACAATCAAACGATCGATCTCGATTAATTCATTTTCTACTCATTCATTTGTATCAAGCTCAGTTTTAAAAGAATGTAGCGATCTCGCAAGAATTTCGCTCTAAAAACAGAGAATACGCAATTCCTATTTCGCAACTAATTTACAGTGTCGGTACTTGGCTGGCCGACAAAAACCTAATTCAGTGTGTCGAAAAATTTACGTTCAACTAACGATCTCGACTTTTCCCTAAGATGACGATCTAAGAAAAAGAAACAATCAATTATATTTACGTAAAATCTTAGATTAATTTCCTCGGGACATCTTGTCACCGTTCAAATTTATCACACTCATTAATTGTCTCTCTGAATATATTGGGATTTTCCCACGCGTTAACTTCTTTCGAATGTATTTAACTGGCTGATAATTAAATAGCCAAGTGAAATTCTCCGAGCTTGTGGTCCTGCCATGTGACCGTGACCAAAGAGATCACGACATTCGAAGGAGCTCAACTCACTCGATCTTTGTGAAGAGACTTTATTGGCAACAGAATCGTTGCTCCACGAGCATCTGTCTGTTCAGTCGGTGATCGAACGCGGTGACGCTATGTGCTACGTTCCGCTCTGTCTTATTTTGTTATCAATGAACTGATTGCATTTAAGGTAGATTCGTTGTTTCTTCTACAAAGCTAGACAATATTCGTGACGGTTTTATATAATATCCATTACGCCTCAAGTATTCGCATTAAACAAGAATTCTTGAAATTCCAACGAAAATTAATCAAACTAAGTGATCGTTCGCATGGTCGTTGATCTCGGAATAATTTTAATTTGTGCATTACCCTACGCTGATACTCGTATCATTAAAGTGCCGGTGTAAACATCGTCGACAGCGTTAATGTTATTTTGAAAGATACCAGAACATTATATCCACTATCAAAGTGCGTCAACGTCATTGATACTGATTCTCCCGAAAAAAATTTGGAAAATCGTTGAGAAGCGAATTTCGACACTTTCGGTCGCACGAATCCAAGTCGGTGCCATTGCGCTGTTAACAGCTTTTGTTAATGTCTTGTCCGTAACGGTGAAAGTTGCGCGGGAGAAAGAGTCAGGTGACACCAAGAAGAAATTAATTTCATGAGAGAACGAGCAAGAGGGACAGAATTTTCCTGAACAATTTGGTACAACGAAATTTTGGATCGACCTACAGATCGCCTTAAGAATTGATAGTGAGCTAGTGTACGCGACGTTTTGCTACGTTTTTACAATCTTGTGGTGAGTTTTAACATGTACTCTGTTATCGTAGGCTTTTTAACAGCTATAATCGTTTTCTCTGCTCTATTAAGAAATAATCGAATCAGTATGATGCTAAGACTGTGTAAAGTAGATTAGACAGATTTTCGTATGCGCAATCCTAATCTCTTTTATTTCTGTACGTGCCTTTCGATGATAGTTCCGAAGATGCCATAAACATCGCGTATTTATGTAACGCAATAAATGTTATCGAAGTTTTAATCTCACATTGTTCACAGCCTCCTTTTTAAGTACAATCGTATGACTAAATATTTTCACCTCTGTTGCCGTAAAGTAGCTCTCTCAGCGCAATGTTTGAGTATTCATATTTTTTTTATGACAGAATACACCTATTTATTCAGGTATCTTAAGAAAGATAAACGTAGGTCGATATTTTGTAATCGATTGGAAATTAAGATTCCGGATGATTGAGAGGTATAAAGTCTTTCTTAGAAATGGTAAATCACGTTGATGCCTCTAATCATATGCAATTACGAAGAATATCTTATAAAATGAAACCGAAAAATTGATTTTCTCGATAACATAGCGTGGAATTACTTGCGAATAAATCACTGTCAACGTTTAATCGGCAATGATTTCGTTATTTTTCAGGAGATGAGGCAGCTTTACACGTGGATTCTGCTGCTTTTGACGATCGTCAATTTGCGGGCTCTTGAAAAATTGAAGATCATCTACTCCTGGAAATCGTTAGATTTTGTATTTCCAAGCGAACAAGCTAGATTGGCGGCTATTAAAAGTGGAAATTTTATACCCGGTTCGCCGTTACCTATCGACGTCGATGTTTACAACGGAGGTAATAAAAAAGACGTAATATCTTCTAGTTCGAAATATTTTTCCAGTTAAGAACATCAATCTTACCTGAAAAGAATTTTCCACGATCTTGCGAATGATATATTTTGTTATTGTTTCAAGAGTTCAAATCGACGGTGTTCATCGCCATTCCAAGGTTTCAGAATGGCGTACCTTTAACTTTGGGTTATGTCACCGATGAGGTATCGCTCGATGGAAATACCCTAATCGCACCATATCCAAATTGGAATTACAACGACGCAGGAAACTGCGCTTCGATAATCAGCGTTTACAGAATGCAGGTACGATCGAGGTTTTCAATCGTACGAAACACTGTTTCCGACATTCAGATATTTGCAACTTGAAAGACTACTGTTTTAAATATTTTGTATTGTTACTTTCATATTGTTACTTACATATTTGCACATTCTTCGACGAAGTATGAATAATACTCAAGAAAATGCCTACGTTTACTCATGCATTGCATTTCGTATGTAAACAACTGATAAACTTATCAACGACCTATTTTTCTACGTAGTCCACTACTGGAATATTTTGTTCCGTTTTCCTAATGCAATCGTTAAGCCGAATCTATCTATTTCCAATGACGCACCCTGATAAACAAGTTATTAAATTATTAACCTCGACCTTGAATAAAAGGAAATTCCTTACCGAGCAAGAAAATTCTATAAATTCTTGATGTTGGGAAATTTAGTTCAGTCACTAAAAAATACTCAATCATTTGCCATTCAGATAGATAAATGCGACCGATTGTGGGTTCTCGACACCGGAAAGCTAGGGAGCAAACAAGTATGTCCGCCGAAGCTGCACGTGTTTTCTCTGCGTGACAATAAACTGATCACGCTGTACAGATTTCCCGAGCACCAGTTCAAAAATGAAGATTCTCTGTTCGTCACGGTGGCCGTTGACGTCCGGGACACAACGAACAACTGCAAGGACACGTTCGCCTATATCGCCGACGTGACAGGATTCGCGTTAATCGTCTACGATTTTCGTAATTCAAGATCCTGGAAGATCAGCAACAACCTGTTTTACCCTTATCCGCCGTATGGCACATTCAACATCAAAGGTGACACGTTTGACCTGATGGACGGGATCCTTGGCCTCGCATTGGGACCGATTCACAACGGCGATAGAATTCTTTATTTCCATTCGTTGGCCAGCAAAGTGGAATCCTGGGTACCCACCTCTGTAATCAGGTGAATTCTCTATGATTGTTAATTTATGATAGTCAATTTATAATTGTTCCGGCATTGCTCACTGTCTTGTCGCGGTTTAAACGAGCTTACGCGTGCAGGGAGAAATATATTCGGTCGATCGGGTTGCTGGAGTGAGATTCGAGCTTGGATCTTTCGGTTGAGTCATCAACGGCTTGGATCATCGGACGAGTGTACCTTCGATTAAACCAGCTAGGCCGTCGATGAATATTTTCTCCCAAACTGTCAAGTCTCGAGTGGCTGTCGCGTACACACGACAGTTACAAAGTCGTTACAAAATTACATAGTTACAAAGCGGTACTTTTAAAAACGATTGTTCGTTCGAATCCAGGAATTACACACTTTTCCATGAGAACCCCGAAGCCGCTGCAAGGTCGTTCGTGCCGTTTGAACATGAGAGGTCTTCGCAGTCTGTAGCCGAGGCTATGAATCATGACGGAGTTCTTTTCTATGGACTGTTGTCTGATCTAGCGATTGGATGCTGGAACAGCAAGCATTATCCTCAGTTTGGAGGAAAGAATAACGAGATAATCGTCAGAAACCCGGAGACGTTGCAGTTTCCCTCTGGTTTGAAGGTATAAACAAAGCATCCGGCATGTTTCAATTCGCCTTCGTAGCTTTCCTCGTTAGATTGTTTCGCATTGTTCGAAGTGTTTATGTAGAATTCGTATAATTATTCCGTCAATGCTTTACAGAAGCATTTAGTAACACGCCAAGAAACGTGATGTATCAATGGAACATTGTTTTTTAACGTATTGAGGAAATTTCCTAGAAAGATCTATTCGGAAAATCCATTACTAAGTCTAAATATTCCTGATCACGTAACACGAATTCCAACATTGATCGATGGTCTCTTTCAGATCATAACATCGAAGAAGGGTAAACAAGAACTATGGGTCCTGTCGGTGTCTTTCCAGAGATACATGAGCGGTACTTTGCACTCGAACGAAACCAATTTCAGGATCCAAGCTGGTTTCGTGGAAGAATTAGTTCGTGGCACGAAATGCGATGTCTCTTCCCTAGGAGGACGTTTTCATGGGCAATGAGAGTCGTGGCACCGCGAGCAGTTCTCCAACTATTATCATCGGAGCCTCTGGCCATCATGGCGGTTCTCGACCTTCGCCAATAGACCATTTTTTAGGAACGATCGTTTGGAATCGTATTATGCCCAAAACCACTTCGAAAATTACTATCATCGTCGTTATCGTCCGTGGCGTCCTTTCGCTATCAGATCCATGGACGCGTATTCCTCGTGGATCAGAAACGAAAGATTCTAATGTCAGTCGCATGATTTTGAAATATTCAGACCACGATAAATGACGAACGGAATTGTAAAGAAGGATTTGTGGTATTAGTCAGCGGACAAAAGTCACGATTTTGGAAGGAAGGTTGAGTTTAAATACGAACTTTTGTTGCTGTTCGTGGTGCTGTAGAGGTTTCTGGAGTGTCGCGAGCCTATTTTAAGATAGGCAATATGAAATTGAAAAAACGATAACTCCGTAAGTTAGATTTGTAATAGAAATTTGTGTAATCGCGTTAATTATTAATATAGATTTATTAGGATATGTTATTTATTAATATCGACTTATTTGATCGCGCAATTACGAAACACATTCTCTGTTTGTACAGGCTCCAGTATTGTAATAAAAAATGTGAACGTTATACATCGAATGTATTTACCCTTCTTCCCCAAATTGAAATTCTTATGTAAGACAAAAGTAACGACTCTCTCCAACAAACGATTAATAAATAAGTAATAAATATGTCTAGATACTGATATCATATGTATTATACACATTAATCAAAGAATGTTTCACAATAGCAATAAATACGTACACCATGGAGAACGTCCTATTTGAAACGAAAAGAATAAAAGCGAAAGTGGAAAAGAGTATTAACAATTTGACTTCATGATTTATTGAACTTTATTGCGTAACATACAGAAACTGTAACCTAAGCGTTTCTTCGTATCGAATACGAAAAATTCACATATCGTAAGAAATTTTAAGGTCGTATTTTCCAGTAAACTATTTGACGAGGAATTTTCCTAGATACTTTACGTAATTACACTTCCAAAAGCTATAATAAGTCTATTATATTTCTGTGCCATAATATATTAACCCTGACATTGCGCAATACTGAGCTGCAGGACTAATTGTGTTAAAAAAATTGCATTCTTTTATCTACTTTTAACTAATCTATCTACAGGAAATTATTATTGGAAAAACATTTACGTGTAGTCATATAATTATTTTTATCTAAAGTATTTCTTTCCATGTGATTGAGCCGAAAGCTTCTACGAGTTCCAATTCTTAATCTTTCCTTCTCCATTTACGTTTGTGCTTCAAAGAGTAAGTGATTGACTTGATTTTAGATCGTCGTGAAGATCTGCTATAATTTGAAACTTTTTATTGCAATATAATTGCAACAATTGCGTGAAATTTTCACTAAATACGTATGAAAAGCTGTGTCAACGGTATAGAACATGTTGCCCTGTTTCATCAGGGATCCACTCATTCACCAAGAATTATCTACAATTACTGATCATTAAATCATTACCTGCCATTTAATATCTTAAAATGTGTCCAAGTTACAGGAAACATAGGCCTTAAATATAGAACAATGCTTATTATCTTATCTGTCTGAAATATAGAAGGCCGTTAGCACTTGTATTTATTGGCCGAACATTGGCCATAATTTCGCATTTCCTTGTTAGAATCCTTTCACGCATATTGCATTTCCACTGTAACAATTTCGCGCAGGTGCTATTGTCTCTATCTGCATATTCCATTTGTGATTTTCATCCTATCTGACGAGACAAATTATTCTTCAGAACCATGTTAACGTCATGGTTGTTGGTCGTGTTCCTTGGTATCATCTGTCAAGGCTCTACTTTCTGGATAAAATCTTATGATCCATTTGCGAGGAACTTGGAAAATGCGATGCGTGTGGTTTACGAATGGAGATATATTGACTTTGATTTCGGTAGTGAAGAAAGAAGGCAAGCTGCCATTAGTTCTGGAGAATACAATTATACGACAGTGAATCCCATAGACGTGGATCGATGGCACAGTAAAGTATCAGTTACTATATTATTTCTCCTCGCTGAAAACAGTTAATTAAATATTCTTCGCACTCTTCATTAAAGATCTAATATTTGTCACGGTGATAAGGGACGAAGGCGTGCCTTCGTCTTTGAACGTCATATCTGATAGACGTGGACCTGGTGGCCCTCTTCTGACACCGTACCCCAATTGGAACTGGACAAGCACTGAAAATTGTTCTAACATTATAAGCGTTTACAGAGTTTCGGTAAATCAAAATTTCTCTATAATTTCGACAAAACTCTATTTATCTGAACACATCGGACTAGAAGCCGTATAATAATTTCTTTCCGCTAGTAGCGACTCTTCGTCCGAATAGTAGAAGTTTGTAGTTGGATAAATGGGCAGGAACTCGTGCGATGGAAGATAAATTCGCTATCGTATAATATTTACTATCATATTTCTATCAGATCGACAGATGCGACAGACTGTGGGTCTTAGACACGGGTGTTATCGGAGATAATCACGTGTGTCCTGCCAAGCTCGTTGTCTTCGACCTAACAACCGCTAAGTTGCTGCAACGAGTTGAAATACCAGAGAACATCGCGATAAACTCGACATCTGGTCAGGGATTATTAGTAACTCCAGCGGTTCAAACTTTTGATCGTAATTGCGACAGAATTTACGTGAGTCTTCTTCCATGTCTCATCTGTCAGGGTTAAGAAAAATCTTGATCGCACATCTGTAACTCTACTGGAATTAGTGAAATATACTTGTTGATGCTACAGGTGTACATAGGGGATGCAGATGGCTATGGTTTAATCGTTTACGACGGCAGTTCATTTCGGCGACTAACTTCGAACGCGTTCAACTTTGATCCCAGATATGTAAATTACACGATCGAGGGGACAAGCTTTCAATTACAAGACGGTATCGTGGGGATGGCTATATCCTCCTTGACGGACAATCTTCATTTCAGTCCTATGTCTTCTCATAATTTGGACTACGTTAACACGTACCAGCTGACGCAGCTTCAGGGCGATCAAGTGCAGTATCAAGTGTAAATATATATTGATAAATAGCGTTCGTTGACGCGTTACGTTGTGGTTAACACGTGGATGCGTGTCCTGGCCACGATGTAAGGATATAGTGCGTGATAGAGCTAAAAACGTAACGAACTCTATCTTTACGTCTTTATGGCTCTGGCGAATTATCGTTCTGACGAATGAAACGTTTGAAGATTAAAATACATTCACTCATGAGAATTTATATACATATCTTTGATTGGTTTCGCGTTATTCGTTAAAATTAAATTTCGCCAGAGTTGTAACTGCTGGACAAAATGGACGGGAAGAAAATTGAGAATTATCGAAGCATTTTATTAACTTACGAGTTAAAAATTTCATAAACGATTATCCATGTTTCATCCATGATGTTCAGGGCCGAAGATATTCTATGGACTCAATCGAGCGCTAAAGCGGTATCGAGAAGCGGAGCTGTTTTCTTTGGACTCGTGAGTGACACGTCGATTGGTTGCTGGAACGAATTTCGTCCGCTTGAGAGGGAGAATATCGTGAGTAGTCACGTATAGACATTTTTAATCTTCTCCTTTCGATTATATTGCTCGCTATATTTGTTAAGAAGCAAAATTAGAGAAATTAACGCAATTTTGCAATTGTAGAGGCTAGTCGCTAGGAATAGACAGACACTCCAATTCACCAGCGGTCTTAAAGTGAAGGATTGCGATGGAAGAGAAGAGTTGTGGGCATTGACCAACAAATATCAAAGAATAGCAACGGGGACCTTAGATTACGATGACGTGAACTTCCGAATTTTGAAAGGAGATGTGGGAAGATTGATAAGGGGCACTCGCTGTCAATTATTCGACGTTCTGTGATCTATTGATAAATCTATTAAAATCCTGTTCTCCGTATGAAATAAATATTACTCGAAACTCGGTTATATCGTAGGTCGGATAAAATAATGAAATACATAATATACTTCGTGTGATAATATTGGTGTGATATTTTTCGACTTTATTGTCTTAGTTTCAGTGTAGCTTTTAAGAGTTTATTTCTACTGCGAGCGCAAATACAGCATTTTACATTTACAAACCGAGAAACGAAGTAGGCAAGGAAAAATGAAGGGAAATACAAAGAAGGAGAAAAGGGAAGGAAAAGAAGAAAAGGTTTATTGCCTAGAGATAATCGAACCTTAAAGTCTAATTATGCGATCAGAATGTCCTTTTCTTTCGACGATTGTTTCTGAATACCTACATTTTGATCGTCGTCGCTTTACTTTTCTTTTAATTAAATCGATCAATTTAAAACACTTACGCAATAAAACAGAAACTCTCCTTTCTGTATGAAAAACCTGTTGCATGTTGAGTAATTCTCCCCGAACTGACCGTAGGGCTTCCTAAGAAATCAATCGTTCTTAAGATGGCAGAAATGACGTAACTTTTTGACGTTTCTTAGATCGAGGTTGGTCTTATGTAAATTATCACAGTACATTGTTAAAGTGGATAAACAAAAATTATAGATTATGGAACACGATAAGTACTATAAATGGCGATGACTCGCGTGAGCTCTAGACGGCTACATAAGAAACAGGTTTTCTTAATGACTCCATCAGTATGTTCTTTTGTATTTTACTTGATTCTTCGACCAACAGTTTGTCAATTTGTTACGATAGTTGGTAAGTTAAATCGTCCAAAGGTTACAGCAGATCGAATCCGTAAATCGGAAAATAGAAAAAGGCGATGATATTAGAGACATTACTTTATAAAATACGCTTTTCGAATCTACGATTATTTATATTATGTTTTCGTGATAAATAAATAAATTTAAATTCGAAACGAGTTATCGAAAAGATAAACGCTACTAATGTAAGATAGACCGCCCATTATTTTCACATTCACTCTATTATTCGATAATTAATTAAATTCGAAGCGTTCAGAACGATTGAACGCGAACAAAGTTTTTGAAATTTCTATTCGCGATGGTTCGATAAAATTTCAAGGTGTATGTATTCCAGAAGCTTATTCATCCATATTAACTTTCCCGTACAGTTCAAATTTAACTTTTAATTCACTTCGTAATTCAATTAGAATTCAAAAAACAAATGAAAGTAATAGCGAACAGAGAATATTACACAACTCGTTTTAAATTAAATTTCATTGATATTATCAAAAATATTTCGATGTTCCCCCCGATAATTATAATCAGTATAAAAATGAAGTATGACGTAACGTAAACGTTACAATAATTATTCGATGAAGTAACTATCTGCGTTTAACGCGGTTGTTATCAGTTGAAAATTTTATTAGATGCATTATTATGTTTATATAAAAAGAAAACGACGAGAACGAAAAGCGGCGGTTGTAGAAGTAGAAAAACATTGCTTTCTGCTTTCTCGGTTCGGCCGAACCGTACGATCCAATTTCAGTCTGTCCATCGGTCCTCGAGTGTCAGTACGCGCGATTAAATAATCTCGAGCGGTGCGGTTCTGTGCATCGTTCTGTGTACCAATTACATCTGAGAAACTCGAACAATCGTAAGAAGTGGCACCTCGAAAGAAGAAAAATCTACGTCTCGGCGTATATTTTCTACCATACCGTTCTCAAGTATCTCGCGAATTTAAATGAATAAAAAGGCTTGGAAACTTTCTTCCTCATAAATCCGTAATAGCATGTTCTTGTAATTTATTATGATACGATGTTCTGTATTCCATCGAACCAAACAAAATTAAGCAATTTCTAAAGGAAGAGAGCATCTTTCTACACGTTTCTACGATTGTGACTATACAGAGAAGATACATAATCAGGTAAGTCGACGAAAATTAGTCATTTGAAAATCAACGCAGTTTCCTACAAGGACATAGATATATTTTGTTCGTTCTGATGTATTCGCCTGGACGTTAGTTCACCAGGTAATGTATCCATTGTAGCAATACGTTTAACCGTGTTGTTCCTCTTCGATAGTCGATATTCGTATTCGCCGAGAGAGAGAGAGAATTCCTGGATATAGACAGGAAATAGTTGGCGAAACCGAAAGTACATTATCCGGTGAAAAGCAGTGTTTACTCTTAATTCGCGGCATTTGTCTCGCGCCACTTGTCGAACGAGTCATTGGAACGAGATAGGTAGCGTTTCGGATAATGTGGATCATTTGTTTCTGCGGCTTTTCAGTCGGTTCGACCATGAGCTTGACTTTTATACGATCGAGACGAATCGCTAGATATGCGTGTTTGGATAGCATCAAGTTGGAGGAAGGAGCTTCCTTCCGCTTCCTTCTTTTATTCTTGAAACGCGAACGATTCGTTCGACACATCTCTCGGTAATATTTTAACGAATACGAGTGAAATTTACAATATGCCGAAGGCAGGATGTGCATGGTAAAAAGGGAAAGCGTATCGATATTTAATTGCGTCTAATTTACATGCGCGAGCATGCATCTTTCTCTCGATGCACTTGCGTTCCGTGCTGATACTTCGTCTTCCGGCTTGTTCACACGTTTGTTAAGCAAGCGCGTTAAATGTCGTTTCGTTGACGCGAAAATATTAACATTGGTTCAAATTTCGCGTTATAAATGTAACGAATACGTTCGATGTAAGTACCTTCGTAAGATCAATGTTTATTCATTGCAATATAACATATTACATAATACGTACACATAACAAGGCTGTTACAAATTTCACGTTAACAAGTTTTAACTCGCGTATATTCTTCTTTTAAGTAGGCAAGTAGCGTGATTCTTGCGACAGCATTTGAGATTAAAGTAAACGGTTTTTAGCGTGGGCTGTGGGGAAACGTGTACTTTTCTTTTTGTGTTTAAATAATTCGCTTTTTTCGGCTTGTATTGTGAAACTGCTGAGTAAACAGCGAATATTTCTCTCGCAGCTGCCGAGAAAGAACCTTAAAAGTTTAATGCACTTCCACAACCAGAAGGTACAAGATAAAAGCCTGACATTTGTCAAAGATATTTTTCAGTGAATACTCGCCGACTTAGCAAAACGTTTCCAATCGATAAATTAAATTGAAACATTGTCGTATTAGAATATTATAGAAGGATTAGAAAGATATTATTCCAACACCTGAAATTAATACAGAAACTGACTCGTTCAAAAATGTTATCATCGTACAAATAGTTTTACACAGCAAAACAAGAAAAATTCGTAGTCGAGTGGCCGCAGCTATTACGAAATAGTATGTAGCGCCTTGAATGGCAGCCTATTATATTGCGGTCCACGTTTTTCCACGACGCTTTCTCGATGACCCAATTGCGCCACTTAATTGAGACGTACAGGTGATCTCTCGTCCATCTTTTTTGCAGACATGCCATGACGAGAAAAAGGAGAAGTATCGAATCGGAAGTTGGAACACGCGGTTGGTCGAAGAATTCATGGACGTCGACCAACCTTATCAAACAATCCAACAGCTATGCCTACGTCTCTCCGACTCATTCTTTCGGTTACAGCTGGGACACCCCTAACTCCAAGTACTACCATGGCTGTTTCGGTCAGAAGTTACCTAAACTACGTGACACATCTGGCATAGGCAAGTTTGAACGTCGGTTTGCGACTACAGCATCAAGCGTTTGTAGTATGAACTTTCTTCTAATTGCGAAACATCGTATGAGAGTATATTTAGAAGAACGAAGAAATAGTGATACGTATTACCAATGATTGTAAAAATAGCAACGAGCGATGTGGTGTAACAAACGTAGCAGTAATATTAACGATGAAGATAATAGTATGAGGTTAAAAATATTTTGACACGTTAGACTGCGGATAACAAAGGTATAAAAATGTAGAGATTGCGTATGATATGCAAGAATACGTAAAACAGTGGATTCGTGTGAAATCGAAACGTCGGTATGGAATATTCCAATGAAAATTTGCGATTCATTTTAATTAAAAAAAAAATACTCAAAATATAAGTCGAATAAGACCGCGCGCCATAACGACGTAAAATTAAACAAAGTTCCGCCGCGTAAGAACAATGCTGGCGTTCGGCCGGTGTGTCCTCGTAAAAGTAGCATTACCTCGTAAAACAAATTACTTTCCGGGAAAACCTATATACACGTGCGATTGTTCGGTCGTTTTTCACCGCTTCGACGTGGCAGCGACTATCGCAATTTGTCATTGCGCAATGCGATTTTCCTCGCTTTCGACAATCGAACGACGCGACGTGTGCGCCAACCTGCTACGAGACAATGTCGAACATGCTCGAATTATCCGATCGTTAGGTACTCGAGCGTGGCGAGCCATTAAAATTTGCATTAGAATTTTGAAGTTATCGATCAATTCACAGAAGCAGCGAGGACCCAAGAAGAATCTATCGCGTCCATATAAACGCAGTCCCTCGAACGCATACTTTTTCCAAGCGATCGTTAAACAAGTGTGAAATGCTTTTGCCTTGAATGGCTGACAATCTCCGCGGAATTTCAATCATTCGCGCGTTCAATTTATCTCTGTCTCTCCTGTCCCTCTTTCTCCTGCTCCCTCTTCTTCTTTGTCCTCTTCTTCTTCTTCTTCTCCTCCTTCTTCATGATTCGTATCTACTTCGATCGAAGAAACCAAAGAGTTCTCACGAGATTAATGCTGGCGTAACGATGCTCCGATGCATTCGGCCCAACGAATCCCCCCGTTTCGTAACTTCGAACGATTGCTTCAAAACTCGTTCGGAATATCGAGCATCGGGGCAAGTAGCGAGTTTGTTGCTGAGCTAGATTGCGAGAAACGTTATGGCAGAGCCAGAATTCATGTTCCTGAAAGTACAGGTACAGTTACTTAATCGATAAACACTTGGCCAACATGATTTACGACACGAAGAAACAATAACAACAATCTCGTTCGTTTAATTAAATCAGTTAACATACTCATTAATCGTAGCCGTTGTCTATCGTTTCTTATTTTAAATTGCGATTGTTTAGACTGGAATCGCTTTAAACTGAAATTTTCCAACGATAGGAACACACGGATCGGATTGCAGCTACATCAAAGAACATAGTACGATGTAAAAAATACCGCCACGGGAGAAGCTATCGAACAAAATTGTCTTCTAACTATTCATCAAACTAATCATCGACTTATTTGCAATCGTCGTCGGTAATAGCTTCCACTATAGTATTAGACCGTGAGCAATTAAGTGCACGCTCAAGTACGCTAAAATGTCACCTATCGCCGCAATTATTGTCTTCGATCGGTTTCGCCATAGAGCCCATTTATTTCGACCGTTAATTATCAGTATTTCTCGAACGAAATTTCTGTCGTTTTCTCGTTAACTGTTACGAACAACATTCCTATATCTACGCGTTATATTTATCAGATAAATTTCCTACGTGTGAAACGATTTATAACGATAACGATAGACTCGATCTCCAGGCGTCAAGGAAGAATGCAATTAAAACGGGTTAACGAGTTCCGCATGGTACGTAGCTCGTGTTACCGATCGTTAAAACATTTTCGCGTGATATGACATAGTTGCGGGTGTGGGCGGCTCTCTTTTTCTTCGTTTCACGAGCACGAAACGAGCTCTCATGAACTCGCCGCCAATGACCTATTCCGCGGTGCCTCCGACGAGAGGGAAAATCTTCTTCGAGAGAAGGGATTCGCCATTCTCTCCTTTCGTAGTACACCTAGACACACTTATGACCCGGATAGTGAATATGGCAGTCGGGTAACATCCACGCTCTCATCCCGAGCGAACATCTTCATTTGACCGTCATCTGTCGCGCGTTGTTCTCGATCCTTCTTGCAAAAGTCCAGCTGCAGTTTCTTGCTTACAGTTTCTACGATCAACTCGAGTATCGATCGACGATACATCGATCGTTCTGATTAATTACCGTGGCCAAGGAAGACTGAGAGTCAGTGGGTCACCTTGAAGATCGCTCTTCGTACTTCCGAGGAATCTTGCAGGTACTTTGATCGAAAGGATAGAACCCACACCGTGAGTTCAATTATTTCGCAAGCCTTCCTTCGTCATATTCCATATCGTCAGTTTATAGCGGTGAAGCGTGCAATATCATTGGAATTTATTGGCTATGCCCCGCGCTTCACTTTCGCGGTGATGAGATACGTGTCGTTGGATGCTGGATGAAACTTATCGCGTTGCAAACAGGTGAATAGTAAAGTTAGAATAATTCTGAATAATAAAATGAATAAATTCTAGAATAAAAAAGTTCTGAATAATTCGGTTAGGTGTATATCTCGTAAGGACCGATAGAGGATGGTATTATGCGACGAACATAACTTTTTTACATGTGAAGTGACGACGTTTCGAAGTTAATTTTTTTTTTTAGTCAAATGCTCTTTTTTGCTCCGAATTTGTTTGCTAAATTGCAATTGTTTTGTTTGTTAAATTCAACGAGGAGAGGACACACTGTGACATTTTACGTAGAGTGAAAAATTAGATGATTTTCCTTTGCGCCAAAGAAATTGATATTAGAGACTAAAATTGTTTTTCTATTCCATTTCCAGTGGATCGTTTTTCATTATTTTCTCGAGGGAAAGTCTAGTCAAGCGGCTCTCGTCACCTTGAAAGTTGTTAAACTGCAAAATCATCTTGGATTTACGAGCGCGTTCGCTTTCCTTTTAAATCCGCCGTCTTCCTGGCTGACGCGAACGTGCTCGTGTTAATTGCATGTTATATACTACGGTCTCTCACAACCGGTGATGCAACTCCAACATGCGTATTTTGGTGTACTTAATACCAAACTCGATTTTCATTCACAAGTTTCCATCACGAATGATCATCATACTCAATGAGATTCCTTTCAATTTCTTCAATCAATTTTTTACATTTCTTAAATATTCTACTAGCTGTAGTAAATTTGTACAGCAATTATTGTATTATAATTAACGCGGCTTGAGAAAAGATGCTTATCTTGTTGCTGGATAATACATTACAGTGGCGTAAATATCTTGTTCACAAGTTTTATATTCACACGCATCGTGTATTTAAATGAAACGATTAAACGAAACGGTAAAGCACGAATAACAAAGTACATGGAATGAAATAGCAAAATGAAATGTCCTGTAAAGTTCTATTTTAATGTAACATTTCAATTTCTTTGAGTGTGAGGTTTTTAAAGATTTTATATTTTACTGAAAAACTAAAAGGAAGGCTATAAATTTATCCATCGAGAATAATCGTTTGATTCGAATCTCGCTTGCAAAGACATTATTAGGGTCGTAAACCTGGCCAAGAAACTATACCGTAGAGAGGTATCGATAGGAAAGTAGCGATAACTGTGGAAGCTTGTCACGATATCGCCAGGTATAGGGCACCATTGCAGCCGTAACTCGCCTTCTATCCTCCGGTGACTTTCGCAGATCCAATTTGGTTGAAAATACCGTTATGAATTCTTTATCATCGATCGAACTTTTATTCGCTTGCCTTTGTTTCCTCAAATGTCAAATAAATGTCTATGACATTCAAACGAAAAAGTTCAATGCAAACTTTAAGACGATCCCAGTCTTCTTTTTCTCTTTCAGATTTATATTTTTCGAGATCATTTTTTTAAACCCGTATCGTCGCAAAAATAATTCAGAGACTACGTAAATTCCGTTATAATGGTATTGATTAGCGTAAAAAATTGAAATCTCGATCTCACGACTGTCATCAGAAATAGATTATATCATCGATCTTTCCACGTATTGCTACCTCCTGTTCATTTATTATCCAATAGCCATTGCATAACGATTATCAAATTCACGTCGCTCGGGGCAAAACGGTTACGCTCGATCGCGATAACCGGGTCAACGTGAACTTGGTTGAGAAATCGGCTAACGAAGGTCATAATTCCCTCGCATGTATCGGAATCTCCTTTCTTTTCAGGCATGGCGAACGTGATGCCGTGGCTGCTGTCCATGTGCCTGCTCGGTCTCCAGGAGATCGCGGTCCAGCCTGCAAGCAACGCGCTTTCACGCGATCTTGGAACCATTAGCCAAAGAAGCGTGCCTTCGGGCTTTCGCTCGGTACGAAAACTTTCCCTCTGATGTAATTTAATAACATACAATTATCTCTTGTAAGAGACACTAAAGTAATTCCGAATGAGAGTAATCCAAGTTCATCCTCGAATGGATTTCAGGATAATAACACCGAGTTGATGATTATAATTTTCCATCTTAATTATTGGTAACTTTAAGAGTAAATTTATATAACATAGTACTTACTATAGTTGCTACACGGTATAATTTCCACGAATTCTGCTACTAATTATCGAATACTCTAGTCTTTGAGGAACTACAAAACCCTGATATCGAGCCACGATGAGCTTCCTGGTCACATAAACTGTGACTCGCCAAAACTCGAAGAGAATTCGCTGGAGAAATTGCCCACGACTCCAGAATACAACAATCATCTTTATGGTTCGACGCCGGACTCGAGGGAATATTTCTCGAAATCTTTCGAGAAAAGGCTTCGCTCCAGACTACCAGAAAGAAATCTACTTAGGACGGATCCACATTCGGTGAATCAACTGGAATCTCATGGATTTAATTACGATTCCGGACGAGGGCAAATCGAAGACGATTATGTTGGACCTGCTATGGAATTGGTAAGTTTCACAAAGTATCCAGCCAGCAAATAAATAAACACGTTTCGGCTAAAATTTCCAAATAATTCGACAGGTTTACGCGTGGTCCACGATCGACTATACTTACGACAGCGTCGAGGCTCGTGATTCGGCTATTTACGACGGAGATTTCATCGCGGAGAACAACTTACCGCTAGGACTGGAAATTTGGAGAGACAAGGTTTTCATTACTCTTCCAAAGTGGAAAGACGGTATTCCGGTTACGTTGGCTACCGTGCCCAAATCTTCCAAGACGAAAAGTCCCAAATTGAGACCTTATCCAGACTGGGGATGGCATCGACCAGGTTAGCGTACTTGAATACGTGCGAGATCCGAATAACACGTATATAATACATGCGTATGATAAATTTTCAAATTAATTTTTCTCGGAAACAAAGCGTCTTGCGAAGAAATTTTGCTCTACATTTTTGACTAACTTCTTTTCACACGTAGAGTGACCTTCTGTCGATTATTTAGTCCGCTATTGGCCATATATATTTGCTAAGCTTTCAAATTCAATTTTCTCGAAAACTAAGCCGAGAATGAACAAATTTTATTCTACATATTTTTCTTATTTTTTCACAAGGAATCACGCGGTGTCCGTTTTTATATGTTATTCGGCCGGATTCTGTATGTGTAATGGCTCACTAGAAAGCATTTACCATGCAGAGAGCTTTGATATCGATAGAATCGTATCGTTAAATATCGTTACGTTACAATGCTGTCGCACAATATACGACTCTTAACGTGAATATTAGCAAACGTTATTTTATTACCAGGTAACTGCGATGGACTGACTTCCGTCTTTAGAGTGCAAGTGGATGAATGCGACCGTTTGTGGGTCCTAGACTCGGGCAAAATAGACATCGCGAAAGGAGGCAAATCAGCCTGTCCTCCGGCCATCTTTATCTTCGATCTAACGACAGATACCCTTCTCAGAAAATACATTATACCGAGTGACCAAGTAAAGGAAGATTCGTTGTACTCGAACATCGTGGTGGACATCAGAAACGAGAATTGTGATTTGGCGGTAGCTTACGCTTCGGACGTGTTCCGCTATGGATTATTGGTCTACGACTTCTTCAAGGACTCCTCTTTCAGAATCCAGCATCACTTCTTCTATCCTGATCCTTTAGCTGCCAAATACGAACTCCATGGTATAAAATTCCAATGGACGGATGGAATTTTCGGGATAGCGCTGAGTCCAGTGGATATTCACGACGATAGAACCTTGTTCTTCCATCCTATGTCCAGCTTTCGGGAATTCGCCGTTTCGACGTCTATTCTCTCTGATAAAAAGACAGCCGAAGAGAATACGGAACTTTTTATGCCGATTGGTAGACCTAGAGCCAAAGACTACGGTCATTCTTCCGGTTCCGTGATCGATAGAAACGGAGTAATGTTTTTCAATATGGTGACCAGAGACTCTGTTTGGTGTTGGGACACCAGGAAGGAATATATTCCACAGAATCTTGGAGTTATAGGGACTAGTAATTTGTCCTTGGTCTTCCCCAATGACATCAAGGTTGATCATGAATACGATCAAAATATTTGGCTCATTTCTAATAAGTTAGCCATGTACCTTTATGGGAGTATCGATAGTAGCAAGATTAACTATAGGGTGTTCAAGGCTAATGTTAAGCAGGCTGTCAAAGACACTGTCTGCGATCCTAATTACGTCGTGCCTGGCTCTGAGCACGGTTACGACGAGATTTGTTGAAGATACTTCGCGTTTTGTTAAGAGATTTGAGGTATACGCGGTGGGCAAGAATTTGTTAAAAAATTGGAATATTTGTGAATGAAAATATATGTTGGAGATAAGGGAACTGGGGCAGTCGTTCCTGTTATCACAGGAATGTGAATAGACGTTACGCCGCGACACGTTGAGAGTAGAGAAAACAACTACCTCGAATTCGTCTTCACTGGAGATAAACGGAGAAGCTTTGTATTTTTTAATATTTTAAGCGTGATAAAATCTCTGAGCAAACACATTGGGTGATCACTTTGATCACAATGTTTTAATTCCATTCGTATATGGTATTGAAGATGAGGTAACGAATAAATGTACACACCGAGAGATCGTGCGACCAGGAGAAAGCGTATCGTTAAATAAATGTAGCATTAAAATATTCTTATGAGAAGAAAGATTTTCCCATGTTTCCTCGTTAGATGAAATGTAAACCATAGATACTCATTATCACTTTTGATATAAATCAAGCAAGTTACGGGGAAAGGCAGTATTTAGAGTGATGAAAATTTTCTCACACACACTGCCAGTTTTTATTCATTGTACGTATGCCATGTCTGCGTGTTTAGAATATAGTTAAACAATAAAAGTAACTTTGCTAATTAATCACGCGATTACTCTCTTTCTGGCTCCTAGCGGTATGCAACCCGCCTCGACGCGAGATTCGACGTTTATTCGACTTGCAGGCGTCTTTTTTAAACTTTTTTTTATTATTTCGATAAATGATTGTTCGTATGAAATTAATTGATTCCACTGATTACAGAAATTGTATTAAAAAATATTTATGCAATCCATAAATGTAAGAGAACACACTAAAAATGTAAATAAACAAGCAGACCGAAAATGTAACTAAATAAAACTTTTGCATTAGCATGAGACAGCATGTAAATAAGTAAATTTAATGGATTATACTACGTATAATAAATGCATCACTGTCTTAACGTAAACGAATGGAAGCTAAAAATGACGTACTTATCGCGAAACGCGTCGATGCGAAGAGGAAAGCTCTCGCAAAGAACCGTACACTTGTTAGAACAGCCTTGTTAAAAGATAAATGATCTTTCAGGAGGGAACCGTTCCTCCCACTTGCGCTAAACGTTTCAGAAGGGTTCATATGGTTGCTGTAGGTCACGCGCGTACGGTTTCAAGTAGCGCGAATCGAGGACATGATGCACCAACTGCATCTCTGTTCTCCTTCCTGTTGATCTTCGCCCGAAACCTTCCTTCCATTCCTAATAAAACCGTACGATATTTGTAATGATTTTATAAAATCTAAAAAACTTCTCTGAACTGGAAACTGTGTACGAATACAAAAATTTATTTCTAAGATATTGTTCGACATGTTTTTTTATTTTGTGAACAAGGAAACAGAAAACAATAATTATCTGTATTAATCTAATAATTTTCATGTTAATAAAACGTGAGTATTAATTTTACCGTTTGTAAGATTAAAATTAAACTAGTGGCGTTTAAGGTTAAGAAGTCTTACACGTAAAATATTGTAAGTTTTAACTTGAATCGTAATACATATACAAAATGTTCGGCTAATATAAGGTGTCGGAAAATTTAAGAATTCCTGAAGCCAAAATAAGAAAATCAAAAATAAAACAATTGCGTCTTCGGCTTTGATTTTTACTTATTGACAATTAAAAATCGGCCAAAATATCCCTGCACACGAGCAAACCTCCTTACACCAACAAAAGTAGGTCAGACTAAGCAACAGAGCGCACAGTAATGCTCAAACCGAATGATACATAGGCGGCAGCAGTTTATCTCGTATAAATCGTAGGGGAGAAGACCATGATATTCAGAAACGTAAACGATTCCGTGCTACGTTTTTAAAAAAGAATGGTAGATGGAACATTAAACCTGCTTATTCATGGAAATCGATAAGAGGTTTGAGTGGAGTTAATTAATTCTAGAATAGTCCATTTTTATTTATACTTGACCAAGTACCAAAAGTATTTCACTAATGTAATATACCATAGATTCATTAATACGAATACCTAGTCAGGATCGCAGTCAATTAGCCCATATTACTTGCCATATAATTAATAATTATACCAGTTATACAGTTAATTGTTTTACTGTACAGTGATACAATTAGTAATTATATATCAAATAATACTGACTGCCCGAGCCTCACCATGAGGAGGTGCTGCGAGCGGAGATCCACCCTAACCGCGACTCATCCACCCTCCTTTTACACAAGAAAAGTCTAAAATTTATTTATCGACAAATAAATACTACTTTTGCTGTGCGTTTGCCAAATGTTCGAAACAAACAGCAAAAGGAGCTTTCCTTTTCTGTCCAAGATGGATAAGTATCTTTGTACAGAATGAGCTCACAATGCACTTAACATAGATATCTATCTTACGATTAATTAAGGCTAAAACGCGCGCATCCCCCGGTGTCCCGCGATGTCCCACGGTGTCCCACAATGTCCCACGGTGTCCCACAATGTCCCACGGTGTCCTACGATGTCCCATGGTGTCCCACGATGTACCACGGTGCCCCCGCAGGGGGGTATTAGTCCAGTTTAAATCATCCAAAATTCTTTTGGCGACTTTTGGTGACCCAAACTGGACTATATTAGCGTAGTTCTTGGCTTGGCATCGTTTTCCAAAGATTAATCAACTGATTAACTTTGGAAAACGATGCCAATTACCGGGTCTCACCACGAGGAGGTGACTACGCAAGAGACCCGCCCATGAG
The DNA here is from genome assembly GCF_014825855.1 of Bombus pyrosoma. Taxonomy (NCBI): domain Eukaryota; kingdom Metazoa; phylum Arthropoda; class Insecta; order Hymenoptera; family Apidae; genus Bombus; species Bombus pyrosoma. Next base: position 9,971,627 of record NC_057776.1, read on the forward strand.
ATATTTAACGTTATGCATCGGTCTCGACATTCAACCTATTGGTAAGAATG